>NC_047157.1:23172000-23417000 GCF_009819705.1 Hippoglossus hippoglossus
CATCTAAGACAAACAGATATGCCTCAATTTGAAAGATGGAGTTTGAAATTACAGGTGAACTTTGAAATGATATTTTAATCCAATATTAGAATCAGTAAAATGCTATAAATAGAGACTCGCTTGCAAATCACTGTAATCAACCAGCAATTATTTTAATGAAACACTTAAGGGGGAACATTAAAAATTCAAATTTATGCACTTCCCAATCACACCCTCTGCACCAGCATGAGTCTGTTCAACCGTCAGTTGTGTTACACGTGTCGGTGTTACCTGTGTGAGCCGATCGCAGAAACAACTTCGCTGTCACTCTGGCTCGCCAGGTTTTGGTCGAGCGACTGCAGCCTGGCTAAACTCCTCAGGGAGCGAGGCGGGCGCATGGGGGGCGAGGAGGCGGCGTTGCTCATACTGGAGCGTCTGTATGGAGGCGGCTGCCTGATGGCGAACGACATCGTGTTTCCATTCGCATCCAGAGTCACCCCTGGTTCCATGTAGCTCCTCTCGCTGTGGACGCCGTTGAAGGTGAAGTGCTGGGGGGTGGGTGTTGGGAGGCGAGGTAGCTGGTGAGGCTGGGTGGTGGTGGGGGGTAGGATGGGCTCCCCGCTGTCCATTAGCCTTGGCGGTGGCTGCTTGGGGCAGCCGTCGGGGTTATAGAGCATGGGGTACCCTCTTCTGACCTCGACATCCACACTGTGGCCTACAGGCACCGACTTGAGCATCTCCACCACCTCTTTGTGAGACACCCCCAACACACAGACGTCATTGATGTAGACCAGGATGTCCGCTAGTGAAACAGAGGGAAGCACATGGATGGAGATACTACTAAAACACATTTATTACAACAATTTGCATTTTTTTTATTATCTGCAGCAGAAATTGTACCATCTGAGAGTCTGTATCTCACTGGTTGAACTTTGCTGACCATTTTCATATGCTCCAGTGAGCAGATAAGTGTAGTTTGCACATGAAACACCGTCTGTGTGTTTTGTGTGGGTGTGGACTAATCCAACCAACTAATCCCTCTAAACCAGCCTATTAACATTTATGAACTAGATCAGTCCCTGCAGAGACAGCCTGTGCCCTGGCTTCCAGAGGGGTAATATCTGTGTGTGTGTGTGTGTGTGTGTGTGTGTGTGTGTGTGTGTGTGTGTGTGTGTGTGTGTGTGTGTGTGTGTGTGTGTGTGTGTGATTTATGTTGAGGGGACTTAAATCTGTTTACACGGTTACAATACAGGGACAAAATGCAGGCCCCCCTCATGTACATCATTAGAGTTGAAGGTAACGGGAAGGTTAAGGTAAGGGTTAAGCCTGTGATGAGTAATCCACGGTCTAGAGGAAATTGATGCAAGTCAACGTAATGGCTGAATGTGCGTGTGTGTGTGTGTGTGTGTGTGTGTGTGTGTGTGTGTGTGTGTGTGTGTGTGTGTACCGCTGCATATGCATGTTATGATAGCTAGATTATCGTGTGCTAGCCCTGAGGATTAAGGGCCGTTTGTGATACACACTTTTGCTGCGGGAGATCAGAAACATCCAGAAGTATAATCCCAGAGAGTGGAGATCGAGAACTACGGCGTCACGCTGTTAAAAACACACCACTAATGAAAATATGTTCTGTTTCCACATTTTGCAGCATTTAGCATAATTACTTATCTCAGTCTGCAGCTGTAACGAGTCTATTATAATCACTAATAGCACAGCGCTCAGTCACATCTTTTTATGTTTTGAGTCTAAAGATAAAACCCTTCAGTGGATATCGTCTTCCAAAGGATTAATCTCACTTATCTTTCTGACATGAATACACTTCCTCTAGCGTTCCCATGCAGGAACCATCCCCGGCTGATTTGTGTTTTTACCTGTCTTGAGAGCTGAAGGTCCGCTCGACGTCACACTGTAGACCTGGAGGAACTCTCTCAGCCTGCTGCCCCCCACGATGTTGAAACCAAACCCTCGGGAGCCCTTGGTCAAAAGCGTGTGCACGGGGAAACCCCGGAGCTCCTCGGGCTGATCCGTGAACCCTGGCAAGTCACCGGAACGCACAGGAGCAAAGAGACGCACAGCAAGAGAGAAGGATGAGAACACGCTGACACAGTCCCGTGTGTTTATATAACTTAATGGTTAGAACTGATGGGGTTCAGGAGCGCAGGAAAAGAAACACGGCAAACCAATCGGCAGATGGCTCTTAACAAAAAAAAATACTTATAAATAAATATACACGCACGCAAAGTGTTTGGTGGAAAGACTGCATTAGAAGCAGGAGCCATTATAGGCTAAAATCAAGAACGTAATCCATTACTCTGACCCAACTCGACACTGTAATCTGGGTATTTTTTATTTACTGTTACTTCACGTCACCAAATATGTGGGAAATGTTATCCCACTGAAAACATTTCTACTTCTTACTTTATCCTTGTTTCTGTAAAGTTGTCGTAGGTGCAGCAATTTCCTCGAGCTTAACACATTTGTGGGTTTGGATTCACAAGCAGGTATCTCAGGCCCCAACGGCGATTATGTCACCGTCTTCTGGAGAGAGGCGGGTACTGCACTTCCCAAGCTGGAGTCACAGCATAATAAACAGATGGCTTTCTCACACTGTGCAACGAGCCATGTCAGACAGACATCAGAAAAACTAGACGATGCCCTTGTTCTCCTACCAGCGGAGTCATGTGACCAAATTATAAAATCAAGTTGCCGGTCACGTGTCGCCGCTGCCCGCCACAGCAGCGAGTCTGGCTCTGGGCCAGCAGCGTCGAGCTTTAGGCCCTAATCACTTACACGTTTCTGTTCAGCTAAAAGCTCATTCCGTCTCATTTGTCTCTAACAAGCCGGCTGTGTCTCGTTACTTCCGTTCCTGACAAACACGTAGCTGCACTGAGGCGGTCCAACAGTTAAATGTGTCACCAGCGTTGGAATAATTACATCCCGACCGAGAGAAAGGAAGAAACAAATGGGCGCTCACATTCGTTCTTGTAGACCGTCTCCCTGCTTAAGGCTCGAGGACTCTGCCAGCTGCTCGTCTTCGGGTTGCGACTTGTCGAGACAAAGGGGAGAAAAGGGGTTAAAGAAAAGACACCCTCTTCAGTATTGAATATAACATGGCAGCAGCGGAATGCATCACAGGCAGAACCGAGAGGAGCCTACACACCGTAGACAGTCAGGACGACTTGGCACCGCAGCGCTTCTGTATTCAGAGCACGTTTGAATAATTAGTTTGACGTTTTAGGTAACAGGCTTAATAGCATTTTTTTCCTGAGCGTCAGACCAGAAGATCAATACTGTTATCTCGGCTGTCCATTAAATATGTAGGGGGGGGCAGGAACTGATTAGGTAAGACTTTAAACAGGGAGACACAGGAAATCCGCCTTCCTGCACATGTGAAGCTCAATAAAAAACAGGATATACAGTAGCTTGTTTTTTAATCCATGTAAAAAGTACAAAACCGGCAAGTTGTAGTTTACAGGAGGTTCCTGTGTTAAAGGCCGATTCCTCCTGACTGGAGCCTGAATGAAAACTGGCCGATGTGTCACACACGAATCCTATCTGGGTTAATGTTTGTCGATATGAAAATTTTTCTTTGACAGAATAAGCAACGCAGCATTGGCTGTTTGAAATGGTGTATAGAATTTCTTTAAATTGATCAATACAATGTCAACAAACATGTTAACAAAGGACCACTTATGTACACATGTTTATTTTCCTGATTCAAATTCTATTAAGTTTATGGTTAAATTGTAAAATATCAAGATTCTATTACATTTCTTTGAATTAAGGTGTTTGATTTTAGGAACTGGGGGATAAATTGATATTGGGAAGTTTTTACTGTCTAATATTGGCATCTGTCAGACTCTCTTCCTCACATAGTGAATTATCAAAAACGTTTTTTCCTCCTGTGTTTAAGATTAAAGTTAAGATTAAGGGGTAACAGATTTTAGTAGTGACAGCAAAACCACAACTTTTTGTTTTTAGATAATATAGAAAATTATACTAGTTTATGTGTGCATAGGCTAACTCTCTCCTGTGCTTCATATTTAGAAAACAGACTCTTCACACCTAGTTCCCTGCATGAATGCAAATAAGCACATTTCCGAATATGTTGGTCCTTTGTGTGTGTTATGAGGACCAGGTGGACACTCACTCTATGTAATGAGACTCTCCTGGATCACTGAAGGCCTGCTCCCAGTGATCAGGCATCACAGCTCGGACCCTGGCACCGCTTCTGCTGATGATGATCCCGTTCACGATGGGACTGCCCTCCCCGCCGCTGCTGGATGCACGGGGTCGACCGGGGGAGCGGTGGCTGGGTCGGACGCTGCTGCTCAAACCTGCAGAGCCCCCTGAGATGATAGTGAGGAGAAGAAACATTCGAAAATGAATAAATAAAACGGTGGCACATTATTGAACAGATGCAGGAGGCAAGAAAGTTTTCTTCTGCAATGGGTCGTGACCCGATGCTGGAAATTCCATTGGGGGTTGTCAGAGAAAAGACCTGAGGTCAGCATCTCAGCCGGCTTTGTCCTCCCTGCGAGGAGGCACAGTGTGTGACCGTGCATGCCGTACAAGCAGAGTTGGAGAAATAAGCATATTTTCTGCCCGGCTGTCCTTGTAGCTGTCCTTCAGCCTTGAGCTCTATGGATCTGAGATCCGTCCGACACAACGCAGGGCGTCCCGAGTCCCGCTGCACACGACAACCGCCACCCACACACACACAGCAACACTTTAGAAAATGACTCAGCAGAGGTCAGGGTGTTGGGCGGCTGGCTCCCACTCCATCCCGGCTGCCTGCTGCCCTACCTGCCTGTTTGGAGCACGTCCCTAACTGTCTGGATCTCTGCCCGCCTGCATTTCTCACCTCCCACTCATCCTGCCTCCTCTCTCCTCTCTCCTGCACCACTCTGGCTCCGTGCCTCCACCTTCTCTACCTCCGCCACCACAGCTCTGTGTCCCTGCCTCGCTCTCGTACCCCAGTCATCTGATCTCAAACACACTGTGCAACTCTTCTGCTCCAGTGTTTTTGTCACCATCACTTTATCAACATAGTAATTCATAAATGTCATAACACAAAAGTAACTGAGAAGATTTATTAAAGAACTGCACTTAAGTACAATTTCATGGTATTTGTAACTTGAGTATTTCCACTTTAAGCTACATTATTCTTCTATTCACACATTTCAAAGACAAAAGTTGTCACTTTTGCAGATTATATTTTAGAATATCTTTACTTTAATATAAAATCCTATCTTAATAAAATAAATACATTATTTACCATTCATGTCTTTGTGTTCAATTACGTAAATAATCTTGTCACAAAGTTTACCCTCTAAAATTCTGAGATGGTTTGATTTAAATAAAAACAGGTCAAATCTATAAATATCTATTTATTGATATGGTAAATATTAATATATTAATTTAAATATAACAGAAATGTCCTCTAAATACAAATTAATGAAGCAGAACTTCATTTTTTCTTCTTTTCAAACTGACTCTTGACCTCAAGTGGAGACCCACTATATAAATCAGGCAAAACCGCCTCCACAGCAAAGTACTGTTCATACATCAGTGCATCAATATTAACAACCTAATATATATTTTAGTGAAGCACCTTACTTTTGGCATGAAGTGCATTTGGCTGTTTTATCAGCAAAAACACAATTCTGACTAAAGGCCCGCACTTTTTTTATGAATTTTATTTCTTCGTGATGAATACTTCTTCCACCACTAGTGAATAAAACGCCTTTTAAACCATCTCTTTTACATAAATAACCATATCTGGTACAATGACTCATCCGTCACATCAAAAATTCTAATTATTTGTATTTTCTCTCATTATCATGGAGAAAAAGTTTCTCTCACAACCCAGTGTTGACTCTTCCACTATTAGAACAGCTTCCTGATTTAATTCACAAACACTTTCTACATCTTTATCACAGGATTTCCTCTGTCCCCCCCGCCTCCACCTCCTCGCCTGCTCCACTCGCTCCACCTCCGGGCTGCCTGACCTTCCTTTGGAGGTGATTCAGCAATCGATGAGGCCACAGCCCTGCTGAGAGTTCAGAGCATACTAATCGGGCTAATGATTGATTAATTTGGGTATCAGAGAGCAGGGCTATAGATACAGGCACAATGTAGCATTTAGCTGCTGGCTGCTGTACAGGCTTTATTATACTATATCAGTTCGTTTTTTGATCTTAAACTATAAAAAAAGACCCCACGATATATGTAGAAATCCTCCTATAATATATATCTATTGTATTTCCACCATTAAAAGCAACTACTACTAGGTTGGGCTTTAGATTTGCATACATGCCTTTGCCCTCTCATACAAACTTGGCGTTAGAGACACTTGCCGGACAGGCCCGAGTCGTCCTCGCTGTTTTCACCCTCCTCCCCAGCCTTCTCCAGGTTGCTGAGCGATTTGCTGCGTGTGCGGAACTTTCTGAGCAGGTTGCGGTGTTCCTGGTAGGTGATGGGGGGGCTGTCCGAGCTGATGTGGACGGGCCGAGGTGTCCCGTAATAATTCCCTGGGACAGAAGGACGGGAGAAAACCCAGTTTGAACGTGTTAAAATGGAAAATGAAATACACTGAAGTGTTTATTTGGTCAAAATCTAAATAGGTGAAAATGCTCTGCGGTCCCTGTGGTCCTGAGTTGAACAAAGGATTGTATATTCAAATATTCAGTAGCAGAGCACATACTACATGTATGTATGTGCATTATGTTTCCCCTGAGATCGCCCACTGTGTATGTTCTATGTTCTGCTCCACGAAATGAAATTACCTCCACCCCTCCCGTTTGGCTCATGGAGATCCGAATGGGTTGAGGGGGAAACATTAGATTAGTGAACTCGGCAACAAGGTCACCAGCCGTCACCATTTACTGCAGCTTCTGCAGGCTGCTGCACGCACTGCGCTGCTGCTGCTCGCCACTGCTTTGATGTGGTGATGTGTCTGTCAATGTCACACGTGAGGCCAGGGAGGATGACATTTATTGCTCCCATTAAACTCTTATAAATTATGGATGCTAATGTATGGAGGCTTTTTAATCAGCGGCAGGACTCTGAGCCGTACGGGAGGGGAGGAGCCTGCTGGATGCGAGGTAAGCAACACCTGAAGGCATTAATATGCCAGACCGCACACGAGACTTCACCACCGACTGTCCTCATGTTATCAATAATGTAAACCTCATTTATCACAACACAAAAACTTTTAAATCTTTAATTGGCAGTGAACACAATGAGCATATGAATAAGAAGCGTTCTTGAAAAGGGGCTGTTTGACATTTCAGGAAACATAATTACTCATTTTACTTCCTACTTAAACTACATGAGAATATGAATACGCTTGTCATGCCTGTGTGGTTCATATGAAGCTACAAGCAGCACAGTGTTAGCTTAGCTTAGCATTAAGGCAGGAATAAAGGGTAAACAGCTCGTCTGGCTCGGCCCAAAAGGTAAAAAAAAAAGCTGTTTCCAGTCTTTATGATATGCGGAGCCAACTGCCCGAAGGCTGTCGCATCAAATTTACTGCTGGATATGAGAGCGAGATATGAGATATCTTCTTTAAAGCTCTCCTCAAATGTCAGACTATTTTTTTTAGATATACAGCATACATATTTACCTGGCAATATCAGTTATATGAACTGATAACAACTTGCAAAGGTGATAATATCTTATTTTTACCACATCCAGGGAGGTTATGTATTTATTCCTGTCTATTTGTTTGCTTGTTGGTTTGTTTGTTTGTTTGTTAGCAGGATTAAACTATAACAACTGCACAGATTACCATGAAACTTGGTAGAATGATGCATTATGGGTCAAGGAAGAACTCATTAAATAAAAGTTTGGTGCAGATCTGGATCAGGTGATGGATCCAGACCTTTTTCATCACTTTCATTGCACGTTTGGCATTTTCAACATTTTAATTATGAATAGTTGAATTATTCATGGCTCTTGATGAAACAAACCTATTAAGAGAGCTGATATCTATGAGTGTGTGAAATTGGGTGCAGCTTGATTGAACGTTATTGCGATTTTTAGCTTTGATCCTCTGATTTTTGTCAATAATTTACATTGATGTATGTTTATATATCTTTCCAGTATTCACTTTAATAATAATAAGTATTATGATTAAAAGCACGAGGATAATTACCCAATCTACACTGCATGATGAATCACAATATACTTTAACTAAGAGGTTTCCAAGTGTTCACCTTTAAACTTCCCGCTCTCAAGCAGCGCTCCTGACTCCTCCAGGGAGAAGAACTCCTCGATGGAGACAAAGTTGTAGTCGACCCCTGAGATTTCTCCGTCTCTGGGGCGCCTGGTTGTACCTGAGAGACGGAGACAACAGGAAATATGATGTTATACATCAGAGCCACGTGGGGAGAAAAACGGCTCGCTCCTTTATGGATGACATGTTAATTAATCAAAGCCTGTTCCTCACATCGGGAGTTTTCAATCTGAGTCACTGTGGTTAAACAAAACAGCGACTCAGCATCTATAAATAGTCCAAGCATTAGTTTGACAAATGATACGGAGACAGTCCAGTAAGAAGCAACACTAACGGCTCCGAGGCGGTTGTATTTATCATCGTAAATAATCTCAAGAAGAAAAAACTAATAGAGGTTGAGCATAAATTGATAATATCAATTATCAAGTGACCACTTTGATTACATCATCTCACTCTGGATGTAACATCCGTCCCAGGTCGACACAGCGTCCACCTACAAACCAAAATGTGCTCTTTGGTCTAAAGTGCATAATAATGACAGCAGGCCTTCACCAAGGCCTCTTCCTTACGAAAAGATCACTAAGAACAGAATTAAACATTTATGAGGCACCGTGAAAGTCTTTAAATCTTTCTATCGCCGGTGCAAAGATGAATCACTCGGATGATCAATGGTCTGTCATCGTAATTGATTCACATTGACCTTGGCCTGGGAGAGAGAGCGAGAGAGAGAGAGAGAGAGAGAGAGAGAGAGAGAGAGAGAGAGAGAGAGAGAGAGAGAGAGAGAGAGAGAGAGAGAGAGCAGTGAGTCCCAATCACAGCAGGAAAAGCATCCCACATTATCACAGGACGGAGCTAAGTCCCTGTGTTTGCTGTATTTTCACCCAGGATTTACAGACGGAATCATTACATGCATGTCCAGGCCTGTAGTGTGAAACATATCACGTTTGGCTTGTGAAATTGAACTACAAGGCGCCTGTTCTGACCTTGAGACGAGTAATTCCTTTCCCAAACAGACGAGACAAAAAAAAAAGGAAATCATAGCAAAGCCCAAACTAAGGACGAATCTCCGTCCTTCTCCTGGAGGAGCACATGTGATGTCAGTGTGGGGCGACAGGAAGGAGTCACACCCAGCTACCCTATAAAACCCATGATTAATGCACTGCTGTCCTGGGAGCTGCTCTCCCAGCCACAATGACACATGCAGGACTGCACAGAGCACGCACACACACACACACACACATACATGTCGACACGCAGACACAAAGGACTGGACACACACAAACATTAAAGAGCATCAGGCATCTCCATTCGCTTGACCTCTTCTCTCTGCAGCAGTGTGTTTACTTTACAGTACGTGTCCCGACCATTTCGTGCCAGCAGTAGTAAAGCTATTTTTGTTGAGCTAAATCCTTTTTTTGTTAGAATGTGTCCACACGCTCTGACTGCTGAGCATCACAAAAGCAAAAAAAAGCAGCATTCGTGGCCTTAGGCGACAAATGCATTTACAGAAACAACACTGGCTTCACTAGTGATTAAACTGTGGATTCTTTTGATGAATGAATTGTGTCTTTGAGATTTCAGGAACTAGTAAGATCATCACAGTTTTAAATCTGATTGGATGAGCAACAGTCAAAAAAACAAGGATATTCAGTTTACCATCAAAGGAGAAAACCAACAAAGATTCAGAATTATAAAACACTGCAGTTTGGAGATTTTTCCATAAAAGTGACCAAAAAAAGGAGAAAATCAATAATCAAAATAGTTGCTGACTAATTTCCTGTTCTTAGACTAATTGATCAATCAACCCATCAATCAGCTGCTGATCCTGTATCAGCCTTTTTCTGAGTCAGTGCTGTGCCGCACCAACGTAACGTTTGTATCCCTGGCATCAAAAGAAATTCCAAAAGTTAACTGTTCACAACTGCCAAGATTGTGCTGGCACCCAGATAAAGGAATATATAGAGGTCCTTGTGTCTAATTAAAGATCTGATATCAAATCTCATCTGAATGTGTGTGTGTAGTTCTTCTCCTCCCCTCAGGACACACAGCGTCTCTCCAGCTGATACGGGGCGAGGCAGGGATTCATTATCTATGCTCGCTCCTCCGAGATATATATGACATGTCAGCGGGGGGGGGGGGGGGGGGGGGGGGGGGGAGGACAGGATGGATTATTGACATCTTCTTCTTCGCCCGCCCCGTCCCTGTAGGTGCCGCACACTGATCCCCCCTGGGACTGGGGTGAGATACGGATTGAAGAGGTAATTACACAGACCTCTGTATCAACACTCAGAGAGGAGCTGTCTGTCAAAGATCGCTGCGCACAAATAACTGACAATGAGTCGTACGGTTGAAAAGGCCACAGACGGTCCGCCTGACAACGCCGCAGCGGGCGCATTAGAATGACTAAATGATGATGTTTCTTATCTCTGGTTCACTCTGAAGACAATTAGAAAAAGTCTTTTGTGGCGGGGATGGGGGGGGGGGGCAGACGGAGACGGAGCTTTGAAACCATGACATTGGCTCTGAATTATCCAAGGGCACATGTACGAGCGGCTGCTGCAATTATACAAATGTGGATGGGAGAGTTCAGGAGGGTAATGTGATGTCTGCAAACCCTGCACACAGAGAAGAATGGTACCAATGAAAAGAGGAAAGAGGCTAATTTTCTTAAGCATGATATAGAAAAGCAGTATCAAAGGAGTCCACACACTTCTACCTGCTCTACACTACACAGTAAACATCCTGAGTATGAACACACAGAGCCATGAGACTGCAGTGAGCCCCTCCTCCACTTTGGCACTGACAGACATTTGCTTTTAATTGAATTCCCCCCCCCCCTCCTTCTAGATTATTGATACGCTGGTCTGCATTTACTTAATTCTGTCATTCATTTCCATTTTTATGCACTGGCCTCCTGACTGAGCCTTTGTAATGATATTTCTTGCATCAGTGCCAGCTCCAACATCAGAGAACATTGTCTCATCAAAAGGATTTAGGGATTGAGATACTCTCTAAATAGCGCAGCGGTGCTAAGCCACGGTTTCAGAGGAAGAAATAGCATCTAGATGAAAAAAATTGAAATAAAAAAAAGCCTTGTCACACTATTTTTGCCTCGTTGCAGTGGAAAGGTTCTAAAGACGTGAGCTAAACGCTTCATGGGATTCTGGGGCTAATAAATCTACATTATGTGATTCAGACGTTTTAATATGAACAAACAAACATACGAGGAAGAGTCTCCTGAACCAGGAGGAACATACATGGTCCTGAAGGGGGCCACGATGAGCCACTGATGAGGAACACCTCAGTTTAAGTTCCTGCCACACAGCTGCCTCCACGCTGGGAAAACAACAACAGGACGGAAATTTCGGCATCTTTAATATCTACAAGTGCTTCTGAAATTAGATGAGATGGTTTCCCGAGCCGTGTCGGGATCAGGGCAGCATGCGTGTGCTGCTGTCAGCACGAGAACAACGGCATCTTACTGTGGGATCTCCTGCAGATCAGGGGATTACACACAGGGGGGCTGAGCCTGACTTGTTGTCACTCTTACTACAAGGAGCACTCGGAGATGGGAAGTTGGCAAAAGTCTAACAGCGACCACTGGGGAAGGCTGGACTTCATTTTGTACTATAATGTTTTTGTTTATAGATATAAAGTGCATGCTGTGTCTATAAAACAATCTCTTCTCTGACCAAACCTCAAATAGCTGGTTCACCGGAGCTTCTGTATGATATGATCCACCCTACTCTGATTAGAAAATGGCTAAAAGCACAGTTTATTTGGGCAATTCACTCTGCGAGCAGCTGCTCGGACATGTAACAGGATGCGTGCGCATGCATGGCTAAGTAATGAGAAAGCTTAATAAGAGTACGTGCAATTACACCGGGCTATAATGTGAATATGGATGCAGACAGTTTTATCTTCCTCTCGCCATCCTGTGAGGTTTGACCTGTGCCGTGTTCTGTCAGCGAGTGCGCTGCGTGGCGTGGTGGCAGGCTGTCCCACATGACCTACTTCCTGGACTAAAAGAGAGATTAGCAACAACTCCACACAGTCACAGCAAGGTTAAGACTGCAGACACACTAGGGGGTCCGTCTCCTCTGTATAACCACCTGAATATGAAGAAAACCCCACAGACACAAAGCAGACATGGACGTTACTTTGCTAGACACACAGTCGTCCTACTCAGAACACCCTACTCTCCATATCCTCGACCCGTTTGCAGTGACGTCATATCATAGAGGATTAAGATAGCAACAGATGCACTACAACTAGCTGCCTTTGGCTGCCATGGTGCCTGCTTTTATACAAGCACATCAATGCCTGCATTGACTTCAGGCCTCTTTCTCAGGGGGTCATACAAAAACTGTGCAGATAAAACAGAACCTGTCAAACGGAGCAACTCTCAGATGTACTGCTGTCTCACCACCACGCAAACAAAGTAATAGCCTGGAGCTGCTTGCATACATTGACACAAGAACGTGTGGGAAACAGTTCTGCGCGCTTAAAGTCCAATTAACACCAGGATATTCACATGGCAGCAACTGTGCAATGTGTTATCATAGAATTAATGAGGTCAGTAACATGCACAGGAGTTCTGTACAGGAGACTGGAAGACTGTGAACCAGGAGAAGATCAGACAAGATATACAAAGTCAAGGTCAAATACAGTGAACTAAAAGGCAAGAGGTGAAGCACAAATTAAAAAGAGGACTCACAAGGTACAGCGCGGAGGTAGAGGTTCTCTCGGATGACCTGCTGAAGTTGGCTGTCCACTGATCCGGGTGTGAAGCACTTACTCAGATACAACCTGAGATCCTTGCACAATGTGGAGCCTGAGGGAAGGGCAAAGAAACAGGTATGGCATGGAGAGGAGGAGGCAGAGACACACACACACACACACACACATAAAGACATCAGCTCTGGACGCATAAACAGTCTGATGATGATGTTCACTCTTAGATTCGTTTGCAGCCTGTCAAACAGAGACTGGAATTTATTCAAAGTAATAAAATGTGCTCCCACCAAGCTCGATTTAACACGGTCGCTTTACAACCTCAGACTTTTCACATTCACACCTTCTGATCTTTCCATACCACGTAACGCACTGTAGATCCCGGATTTAAATGTGTTTACACTGCCATCTCATGCATATATAACGACCTGCGGAGGTTGATTGCTCCAGACAAAAAAAGCAGGTGGGAGGCGGTCACCAGGGGGAGGCAGAGCTGATCACCGCGGCTCAGTTTCCTCTCTCTGATCTCTTAATATCATTTCAAGTGCTTTACGGCCTCTGATGACAGGCCACTTGCTGTTATGGATGGGCTAGATGCATCTCCAGCTTGTCAGTCTGACAGACGACCACTCTGCCGGTGCTTCCCCCCCCCACCCCCCGCAGGCTGCCGCCCAGGAGTCTACGCCCCTGCCGCCCCCACTTCCCCCACCGTCTGTTACAGTGGTTCTGGCCACAAGAACCGTTGCCGTGTCGTCACAGCGGCATAACTTTATTAGCGCAGGCAGTCAACTGGACTTACGTATGACTGGCCGCTGCTTGTAAAGGGAAATGAATCTCGCCCAGCTGCCATTTGGGAGACGTAATGGGCTTTTGTTCATCTTGTTATGAAACAGCTGCTATTTTCCAGTCTATTGAAGAGCAAAATTCAGACCTGAACATCCGCTGTCTGAAACTGGATGAGCCGACGATACCTCGTGCACACATATCACTTACAAGGCACCATACAGTGTCAAGGTTAACAGCGACACGGAGAAGATGTACTCGTGGAATTCAGTCAGAAACCACTAAAAGGAAAATACAAATGTGTGAACGTGGGATTGATAGGATATCACTACTCTTTGGTGTTGTCCACAGAGCACCAGCATTAGAACTAAACCCGTTAACCTGCGTCCTGCCTCTGGGGAACCCGCAGCCTAGTGTCCAGTATGTGAGTGCAGGAGCACAGTGAGGTGTAGTATTAGTGGATGTAAGAGGAGGTGTGGTACAGCAGCTCTGCGGATCACCTCATCCATCACTGTCTACCCTGTATGCGGTCAACCTGCGCAGGGAGGGCCAGGCGGACTTCAGAAATGATAATGGATCTACCAGCAGAAGAGGAACCAGGAGCAAAGGTCCCCATTTACACCCCCGTGGCCAAATCAGCTATCAATCTGGCAGGCAAGGCCATCGGGAGCCGCAGTCTGGTGACACTCCGGTGACATATTGCTCCGTTCAGAACCAACAAAGACATCCGTTTCCCCAGCCCCCTGTTCTGAACATCAAGGCCCCTTACGGGTGACAGACAACTGCATCGCCATACTCTTGTCATGTGTCATCAGCAATTTTGACCCCCCGCCCACTTATTGACCGATGGCTTTGACACACTCAGACTAATTGACGGGTGCAAATCAGCATCGGAATGCTACAGGCTGCAGATTTGGCTTGTGAGAGTCAGAGAAGGGTTACCGAGCTAGATTATCATGGATGACAGCTTGAGCGCCGGCGTAACAGATTGTTTGGTTGTAGCTTGATGAAGCGAGTGCAGTGGTGTGCAACATAAACAGCAACACGTTAAACTGTCGGCAGGGTTACGGAGGGAATGAAAGATTAGATACATTATCATGGATGATTCGTTATTCATAAGTGCCATTAGCATAAGAAAAGCACGCATACGTTTAAGACAGGGTCTTGTCTGTGTGATGATTATTTTCACATCCACCAAAACAATGAGCTGCTGATTCATAGAGAGGTGAGTTGTTGTGCTGAGTCCTACCTGGTGACACAGTTTTGATGCGGACAGGATGGGGGCAGGAGTTGAGAACACCGCGGACATCTCCTAATGTCATCCCTAGCACAGGTGTTCCCCCAATCTCTAGGATGATATCCCCCACTGTGAGTCCGCCCCCCGGAGCTGACGTGACAAAGGGAAACTCTCCATAGTCGGCTCCTCCACCAACGGCAACCCTGAGATCCCCCGACGAGCCCAGCAAGGGGACAAAGCTGTCCTGCACTCTGGAACGCCAGTGCAGCCTCTTCACTGCTGTCTTAGACATGGCAAATGAGCTGCAGAGAAAAAAGAAACAAGATTGGATGGTGAGCAGAAGGTGAGCCAGTAGAATAAAGAAAAAAGGGGCAGCTAGGGAAAGATCCTGTGACTTCAGCTAGAAGGTCGTTTTTGTTATCTAACCTTTGCCAGCTGTCGACGTCTGAGGTCTGGGGAGGTGCAGGGTTTCACACCAGAATGCATACAAGTCATGAATAATTCCAGCTTCGTAGGAGGGGATATTTTCTCTGACACCACGGAAGTTTGAACGTCAGGAATGGCTCAACATGGCACTGAGCCTTTGTTTTATGCAAACATACTACAGTGCAGAACATGACTGAGAATTTCCCTCGTGCACATTTCACTTGCTGCAGGCTGACGTCATGTTTACATGTAAACACACAATGAGGAGATAGTGCACATGCCACCACATCTTCGGTCACATGGGAAAATCCAGTTTGCGTTCGATAAAGGTAGCGGGTCAATGAAGGCACACACATTCTGACAGGCAGACAACGAACCTGTGGCTCCAGTTGAACACCAGACTCATTTCTGTATCTGCAGAGATGCATGATGCTTTCACAGGAATATAGATTGTCATAGATTGTTCTAGACAATGAGTAATTGCCTTGTTTGTCAGCACATTGTACTCCTCTAGACAGATTCCCCTATTGTCTGTTAGACACAGTAGGATTTTTTTGTAAACAATAAGGTGAGAAGCCTTGAGGCAAAGCTGTTCTGAAAATAAAGTTTCACTGCAGCGTGCTTCCTGGTGAGCAGCTGTGTGTGTGGGATGAGGATGTGGCTGACACTCTTGAGACGTCCGTGATGTGACAGCTGTGAGGTCTGGAGAGAGCGGTCAATGTTGCTGTGACAGTATCACAGCAGTGCTATCACCTTCACACACAGGACAACAGAGACACAGAGGACAGAGCAAACAGAATCACGCTGACAAACACAAAGTGCAAACAATATGATGGAGAAATCTCATTACTGGAGAACTTGTTACAAGACTTTGGGAACCACGCATATTTGTTTTCTTGTGGAGCGTAAGATGAGTAGATTGACTCCGCTCTTTTGACCTGTCAGCTCAAGGAAATGATTAGCTTAGCTTAGCATAAACACTTAAAACCGGGGGGGAATAGCTAGCCTGGCCCTGCAGATGGGCCGGGACTAGTAGTTTACCCTGTTTTCAGTCTAAACTTCCGCTGTTAATAGGGTTTTCTTTGGTAGTTTTTTCTTACTCTTGTTGAGGGTTAAGAACAGAGGATGTCACACCTTGTTAAGCCCTATGAGACAAATTGTAATTTGTGAATATGGGCTATACAAATAAAATTTGATTGATTAAGAAGGTTTTGGGTTATTACTTGTTTTCTTGTGGAGCATAATAGATACCACTTTCATATGTCTGTGCTATACAAGGCACAAGGCTCTTATTTTGAAACATGAAACAGTAGTAAAGGAGCTCGCAAGACGCCGTGATTTGCTGAATCACGTGAGAAGAGATGGCTGTATTTTTTGCGGGCTGACATAACAGTGGTTTAGTCTTCTCATTAGCTTTCAACAAAAAATAATCACATATCACAAAAAGTCCAACCATTGCCCTTCACTTACTTTGGAACACCAATGCTAACTTGGTAAAAACAATGTTCTGGCACGAAAACACTCCATTGTAGTCAGGAGATTAGCAATTACAAATCACTTCACCAGGTCGCAATCCTCTTAAGTGACAGCGTGGCTGCGTCAACCCTCTGAAGGGAGGGGAGAGGTTTCACTGTCCAGCACTGGCAGGGACGCCCTGGATCCTTGGGCCCGGCAGACCTAATGAGACTGTGTGAGAAGGACAGGATAGAAGTAATCCTCTCCAATTGACTGGTCATCCGACTGGCAGATCTGACAATGCTCTTCCTCTTCTATCCTCTCTCCTACATGCCCGACTAAAAGAGGGGGTCTCTGGAGGGTTTTTTTTAACAGAAATTGACAAATGAAGAAGAGGAAAGCAGGGAGTTGACAGATTAAAAGATGAAAAGAGAAATATGGTGACAATACTGACAGACAGATAGATCGAGATTAAAGGGAGAGGAGAGAAAAGGGGGATTGCACCGATAGAGATACCATCACACAGCCTGTGGTTGGCAGAGGAATAGGACTTGAGCTCAGGTGACATGAGTCAGAGCTTGGGAAACGGTCGAGTTGGTTGCCACAACATTGAGAATCCCAAAACACACAACTTGCACCTCAGTCGGGGTTGCAGCTGGGGAGAAAGCCAATGGCTGTCACTGCTGTTCCAGAGCATTTGAAGATAATGTTTTAACACGAAATTATGCTTATCATTTCATCCTCATCTAACAGAGCCCCCAGTCACTCTCCCTCTTCCCTGCTGTGAAACCTTCTGCAGCCACATTGTCGACCTGCTTCCCCGAAGCCAGCCAGCCGTCCGTCTGTCCACCCACACAGAAAACGCTGTGATGCAACGTGCATTAAGTGTGTCGTGAGACGGGAATGAAAACAAAAGCATAAACTTTCTCCATCCAATCATTCAAAACATATTCCCATGCGCATCAATCCGAGATCTTAATTCTATAAGCTGTTAGTCTCTTCCTGCTTTATCTAAGATTTCTCAGCAGGACTGATTAAAATGCTAAAAATAAAACAACCAATATATGTCTGAGGGTATTATCCTATCACGTTGGGCCCACACAGTCGAGATTGTGTGTTTACATTATGCGCATGGAGTGTGTTGCAGTTGTCTTGACCTCGTGCATCTGACTGGGGTTTAATGAGCCCCGGCCTGTCAAGTCCGCTGAAGCCTGGACTCGTCCCGCTGCAGACACACGCTTCGCCCTGACGCTGCTTCGCTCTCGCTCTGCTGCTGGTGTTGATGTTTCAAACTGGTCCTGCACACTCATCTTACTGTGTCCATTAGAAACAGAGCGCTGCGTTGCCATTTCGGCCGGGGGAGGAAGGTGTGCGACATTATCTCGTCACATTAGACAACCAAGTCTATTTTAAAAAAGTAAATTGACATCTAAAGAAGGTAAATCTGCTTTGAGACCAATTAAGCTTCCGTACTGCCGTTCTTTATTCACACTGACAACACGTGCCAGTAAATTGATGAGAAGGTGTGATGGTGACCTTTTTCAGAAACTCATGTTTCAGGTTTAAACAGGACAGAGTCTACAGCCATGTTGGCAGCTCTGCAGCTCTTTAATACCAGTGTCAGCATGCTAACATGCTCACAATGCTAACATACACAAGAGATGTATAGCAGGTACAATTCTTATGTCCATAGTCATCTCTGTGACAAGGAGGTTATGTTTTCACCCCGCTCCGTGAATTTGTTGGTTTGTATGTTTGTTTGTTTTTAAGCAAGATTACACTCAAACTACTGGAGGGATTACCAGGGAACTTGGAGGGAGGTGGTTTGGGTCAGGAAAGAACAAATTTAATTTAGCTTTGGATCCAGGATTTTTCCCCTTTGTGAGATATTTGTTGTTGTTTGACATTTTGGGGAATTTCTCCAGAAATAATCCAGAGATGTTTGTGAAACAAAACAGGCATGTGTGGCGTGATAATATCTATGAACACATGACATTTGCTGTAACGATTCTAATATTCTGAATCTAAATATATAGTTTTAAGTGGGTGATCTTTGTTAAACAATATTCCTTTCAACTGTATCAGGGATATTTTGCCTGCATTAAGTGAGAGAAGTTTGCAGAACCTTTCTGTGTACATATATTTATTTGATATCAATATGCAAAATGGTAAAACCAATCAGCCTTGGCCTCCTAGTTCAGTGTTTGTGTGCCAACATTTGCTAATTATTAATAAAATGAGAAGCTGAGGCTGATGGGAATGTTTTAGTTGCTGTATGAAAAGTCAAAGTTATTAAATGGACATTAGTTATTAAATGTTTGTACCAAATGACACTGCAATCTATTGACTAGCTGTTTCAGGGTATTTCACTAACAACAATGGATTGATGGGTTAGGACATTTCATGACAATCCATCTGATAGTTATCGAGCAATTTCCATGCAGAGCAAAGTTGTGGACTGACACTAACACGAGAAACAATATATACGACTCCAGATGAACGACAGTATCACACAGAGAGGAGGACACAATATACGGATTCAAGGATATCTAACCCTATAAAAAGAATGCTCTATTGAGATTTCTGACCTTCGGGTCAGGAAAGAGCTGACAGACACAGATCCTGTTTCACTGACTTCCTCTGCACCAGCAACCTGCTCGGGATCTTTAAGGCTTGCAACCCTGGTCCCCCAGTGTAATTTCAAACCACAGCAATCTGTCACTGGTAAAAACACACATCCTCTCTCGACTTGGAGGCTATTCTTAGAGGTCATTTCTTCATTTGCACACTACATCTGTTTAATCAGAAAGCATAAAGCATATGCTCAGGGCTATTATGTCTCAGTTTATAGTACGAACAGCTGCGCCACAATGTGTTTCCTGTTTGAAATATGCCTTTTTTCCACTACAGAGAATTAAACTGTAATTTAAGTCTTATCTCAACAAACTTCACATCCAATTTCTGCTCTGTAATAAAACCGTATGGTGCAGTAGTGCTAAAGCTAAAATTTCAGGTCCTGTGCAATTAAATTCTTCACAGTGATTGGGCAAAAAAAGCTGAGGCCATTTTACTCCTGGCAGCTTATAGTCATGAGCGAAATATCTTCATTACCGGGCAAATTAGCTAAGCCGTTATTTCAGGTTGGATCTCCAGGGCACTAATTTATTAAAGTTACACAGATGAGCTTTGCCATCAAGCTCAATAATTCAAAGTCAACTCGAAGCAACGAATCAAGGACAAGAGGGAATAGCACTTGACATTGGGCTGGAGAGCGTCTTGAAAGACCTTCAGGAAAAATGGTGTAAGCAAAACACATCAATTAGGACGAGTGAATAATTGAATTGCTCTGCGGAAAGTGGCTCTGGAAAGGCAAAGAAAAAAACAAGTTGTCTTGACAGATTTACGCAGTGGGCTGAAGACCGCAGTGCACATATTTCCATTCCAAACAGCAATTAATAAGAAATTCATCGACAAAACAAGTGTTCGCCTGGGACTCGAAACGTGTTGGCAGCTTTTAACGCCTCGTCCTCCCGTATCAATAACATGGGCGAGAGCAGTGAGTGTCAGCCTGCGTGATTCTCCCCATGTTCCTGATGTCTATCGAGATGCCGGCCCTCATCCCCATCAAAGCCAGTCTCTCAGTTGGAGGATCACTCCCTGACATAATCGGCTTTGACTACGGCGGAGTTAGTCAAACTTCTGCAAAGACACAGAAACTTTTAACACAATCAGCTTTTGCTGTGAGATCTAATCTAACTGTGATACTCTCGGCTCTGATTGTGTGCTTGTAAATGATCGTGCCACTGAGCAGCGTCTCTGCACTACACGAGCAGCCGAGTAGTTCTGCGTTATAAAAGCTTCTGTTGGTTTGAATCGGTGGAGCCACGTTCGCTCTGTGGATCTGTTTCCGCTCTAAATGAGGCCGACAATAATGAAATTAGCCCATTCAAGCTCAGGCAGAATGCTCGATGAATTTATGCAAAGTTTATTTGGTATTTTTATGCATGCTCAGTTACTGCACGTCATACTGCTGGATGCACAGAAGCAGCACATTTGGTCAACTCCAAGAGAGCATCATCAATACACAGTGGCTGAATTAAAGAGCTGAAACAGTTCCAAATACTTTCCGCTTCAAATTCCTCAAATGTGACGACGTGCTCCTGACTTTACATCCCTGTGAACTGCTCAATTGAATATTGAGGTGGTGGCCCTATGGCCAAACAAGCAGTTTCAAGATGTGTCAGCTCATAGAACGTGAGGTGTTTTTCACAATTCTTATCTTTTGCTAAGATTATTTAATGCTGATTAAAAAAATATATAAATCTTAGGAACAGCAGTAAACAATACCAAGAAATTGTACATTTTAATTCTAATATTTTAAACTCATCGTTGCATAATCACTGGTGAAACTTTAAGCAGCACACATCATTTGATAGGAAAGTATCACACTGGGCTGCAAATAATTATTATTTTCATTATCACTGAGTATGATGCATCTATTAATCATCAGCCCATGTATTATGCAAGATGGCATCTTTAAAATATGAGGTCTTCATTTGTCGTTTTCTGTCGGGCCAACAGTCCAAAAGCCAAATATGTTAAATTGACTCTAAGAAAAAGAACCAACCAATTCCCACCAAAATTACATAATGAACCTTGGACTTGGTCTTAGTTGCTCCTCTAGTTACAAAGATGATGAAAACAAACCCTGAGGCTGAACTCATCACCTCGAACACTGAGCTCCTCTCTTCACTAGAACCTGCAGTGAAGCACTTTGCTCCTAATCTCGCTGCATCTTCCCATGGGTGGAGTTGGAGTTTAGCCAAGTAAGGCATCTTAAATAACCAGTGACCTTAAATTCAACTGAACCAATGGGCTGGTGGAGTGGCAGACAGACGCAAAAAAGGCACAAGAGCTTTCTCTCCAGCTCCGACTTCTCCGTCTTGTCTGATGTCTGTGCCCTGACCTCTCCCCCCCGCACGGTTACACCAAACCGTGAGAGCGACGGGGGTGGACCAAAGCTTCCTGATGCTCACTCACTTTCAAATCTAGGGCACGGGAGTGATCATCACAAACCAGACAAACAGCGGCAGATTTAAAAAAAATAAAAGATTAAATGCTTGTGGTTTTGAAAAAAAGAAGCATAAACATGCACGGAAAACATTTCCCTCCCTTAGAAACTCAATAAAAAAAAAATCAATACATGGAAAAGCTGCTAAGAATATATGGAATGAAAAGCACATTCGCATTCTCCGCACGCCATCGGTAAATCCAAAATCTATTCCATTGTGTGATTTTATTAAAGCGGCTCATGTTGCGACTGCATGCGGACGGACTTAATGTAAGATTACATCGGTGTTGGGCATTGGAGTGACACACACATACACACACACACACACACACACACACACACACACACTCTCACCTGAGAGGATAACACTGGCTCAGTGACGTCCCCCACTCAAAAAGGTCAAGGCAGGGGGCGTGTTGTGTTGTGTACACTCCGCTCCTGTGCGGACGACCACTGTGACAACAGGTCCTCTGACTCAATCTGCCACGATGCATTACACCCCTCGCTGCGATCAGAGATGAGCTCTCATCAGGACAAGAGCGCAGTTTAATTAAACAGAGCAGATCAGCTCCTCAACAATGGTGGCGGGTACAGGGCAGAGAAATGAGAAAAGCAGGGGGAGAAATTAGGGAAATTAAAAGTGGATGATACAGAAAGTAGAGCCGGTGCCAGCCTCGAAGGAAATTGGAGGGGGGGGGGAAAGTGGAATCAGCACAGAGGAGGCTGCAGTAACCTAATGAAAGAACGGTGGAAATCATAATAACAAAATGAATTATTCATAAGAAAGGGGAGGGGAGGTTCAATTCACTATAATGAACATTTTTGTGAGGTCAACGTTTAGTAACCTAAGCAGGCCTTCAAGTCTGTGAGCGAGTGTGTGTGTGTGTGAGTGTGTGTGTGTGTGTGTGTGTGTGTGTGTGTGTGTGTGTGTGTGTGTGTGTGTAAGAGAGATACTGCTGATTCAGTAGGGCTGGGTGAAGGTGACCCTCCGCTGCTCCTACTGCCTGTCTCACCACCTGATATTGATCCCGGTTGTCCACCTCAGATCTGACTCAAGGATACATGGATTCATTGCCTTCTTGACATTTCAAATACGGCACTGTGTAAATCGTATATACCCGCACACTGTCATTGATTGGCTATTGATTTTCCACCTAGGCCCGAGTCTAACCACTTAACAGCGGCTTATCCCGTCCAAATTAAATCTCAGAGTAAAAAAACTAGGCAGGGGCGCGAGGGTCCCGGCGTGTGCATGACATGGCGTTTGTTGTGGTCGAAATTTTATATCAGACTCCACGTGAACTGTTGAGAACTAAGAATAGAGCCGGCTACAACTGCAGAATCCAAATGCAGGGGCTGGGAGCAAAGGTTTGGAGCACAGATGGGAGAGTGTTCCTGCGTAGCCCTGCCCTGTCAAGGGTAAACACACATCACAGGGCCCACACACACATGCACACTTTGTTTTCACCACACCTTAACACAGCAGCATGAATATGCATGATGCTGAAGGACACAGGAGGTACATAATTAGACAATCAGCAAATCCCCGCTGACGTGAGCTACTACGACAGAGGAGAAATGCACCTCACTTCCTCCTCCTGTCTTGTTAACGGTGACAGCGGAGTCATGTTAGTTGCTTCGACAAGCATTTCCACTTACTGGCTGCTCAAACTTGGACTGAGAAGGAGGAGTGTGAGGAGCAGAGCAGGAGGAGAACATGTGTGGACAGTCCAACGCCACACGTCTCTTCTTCTCGTCCAGCCAATGAATGACACGTAATAACAGCGTAACCTTGACTGCACCACAAACCCAAAGCAATGCACAGCGTTGTGTCAGGGTCGCACATCCATCACTTCCAAACAAGCTGCCTGTATCAAGCAGGGACACACCCATAAACAAACAGCAACAACACACACACATGCACACACTCACACACAGAGCCGCGGGGACACGTGCACGGTCCTGCACACATGCATGCACACACACCTGGCTTTGAACTACACAGAGTACATTCTGCAAGTCAGTGGGTTTCTTCTGGCTAAATGGGCACAGGTGCAGCGAACATGGTTTTCAGATGACACCTCTTGAGGCAATTTACAGAGCAGCAGATTGGTAAAGTGACGGAAAAAAGAAAATCACAGATTTACAAAAGGGTGTAAGCAAACTTTTCACACACACACACACACACACACACACACACACACACACACACACACAATCACACACCTGCTGTTGAAGAAGGTAAACTTCATCTGTCATAATGACACTTATCCCCAAGATCTGCCAGCATCATCACAATATTCTTCACACAGCGTGGGACTGGTTTACATGCACACACACACACTCTCTCTCTCTCTCTCTCTCTCTCTCTTACTCACTCTCTTACACACACACACACACACACACACACACACACACACACACACACACACATACTTGGGTTACACAAAACAGAATCTCACATTTCTCATATTTGGGGATGATACTGACCTGCCTTGTCGCTGACACACACACATTCTCTTCAAGCAGGTCAGCCTTTCAAAGAGGATCCGTTTGAACGCGTCTATATACATTGACCCGACTGAGGTGACAAATAAACAAGCCTGTAGTTAAATAATCACGAGTTGTGTGAATGTGGAAAAGAATTGAATTAGACGGTATCCCAAAGAAAGTCAGGGAGGATGCGCACGGCTGACGGGATATTTGGACTCTCAGTGATGCTCTGAGAGCTGTGGTGATCTTGTAGAGAGGGAGAGAGAGAGAGAGAGGGGAGAGGAGAGAGAGGGGGAACACACACACAGACAGAGACACACACACACACACACAAATCTGACAGCGCGTATGAATGTAGCAGCTGCTGCACTGCTGTGGGCAATGCAACACAAACAGAGGAGGAGGATGGATCCATGTCACAAGTGAATGATCCGGAGGAACTTGTGCAGAACAAAAAGGCAAAAGTCCTGCACTTTGATTCTGCCCATGAAGAAAATGTCTTACCGTCATGCTCTCTCTCTCTCTCTCTCTCTCTCTCTATCTCTCTCTCCTCGTCAGATCCGACTGGTCCTCGTGCAGCAGACGGAGCAGGTTAATTACTGGCAGATGCATGATGTGGTGGTTCCATCATAACAGCTGATATAAGGAGAGAGAAGCGTCGGAGTCAGTGCTGCGCTCCGGGGCTGAGGTGTCATTGAACTGCAGCCGCGGTGCTTCCCGGGCGCAGAGCCGCGGATCAGATTAGAGCCTCTGGTCTGTCCAGCAGGAGGAAGGAGAAGAAAAAACCAAAGTGTGGTTATATGGGTTAATGTTGCTCCACGTAAAAATGCACTTAAGCGCCCAGGAAACAATGATTAAATACCAGAGAGGCGGTTTAACCTGAGAAGTTAAGAGGCAGCAGAGGGGAGGGAATAAGAAGAGTTAAAAGTATCCGCCCCTTCCACCTGCAGCAGCACTTTTCCTTCAGGAGGCAGCATCACATTCAAACTGTCTCTTTTTACACTTCATGTGCACAGATCCACTTACAGCAAGGTCACAGAGGCAGATATTGATGTTGTGATGCTTCCAGTTTGGTTTAGATCAAACTTTTATGGGAAAACGTGTTCCAGCTACACCTGTTCACATGGCTATGGTGGCTCTGAGGGTCAAAAAACAAGGAGATTTGCAGGAAACACACCCACAATATGGAAAACACAACATTAAAAAAACACTTTATAAAACATAGAGATGTTTTACACAATTGTCTTTACAGAAAACGAAACATTTATTTATTTTTTCTCCTTTAATGTGGTTGTGTTTTTCTAATTGTTGTTGTGTTATCTGCAAATGTCATTTAGCGTTGACCCTCAGGGACGTTATACATACCAGTGAGGACACACCAATGATATCAATGATAATAATGATAATGATAGTAATAATAATAATGACAGAAGAGGGAGAAAGGAATTCTGGTAGTTGTGGTTTTCTTTCCCTGCTTTTGACTCACTCCCTGGATCACGAAAGACTACAACTCCCGTCATGAGTCAGGAATTAAAGCTACAATGACCTGTTAGCAGAGTGTGGATTATAGATATTTAATAAACACAATTTTATTGTAATGAACAGTGAAGAGACCAAACGGGTTAAATATACGAATAACTGGTTTTAGTAAATATTAATAAACTGTTTACAGATATTTACACCTAAATGGAAATTATCGTTGATATTAATCTGTGAACTAAAATGTTTTGATTTCTCTTGTCATAATAGGTATTGTAAGGTGATTGATTTATTACAGCTAATATTATCAAATTGTTATAATTTTACATGTATTGGTGAATATATTACACTAAAAGTTTTACAATTTATTTTGAGGCGTTTTGCACAATTTCATTCGCCTACTCTTTAAAAAACTGTTTATGAAAATGTATTATTATTATTGTTATTAATAATATCCCTCCTTTTAAAAAAACAGTATCAGTAGAAATACTTTTAAAAGAGTAGACGAATGAAATCGTGCAAGATTCCTGAAAATAAAATAATAAAAAGTTAAGTCGAATATAATCACCAATACATTTTATACAATTATTACAAATCTATAATATTAGCTGTCAATCACCTTACAATACATTATGAATAGGAAATTCAAAACACTTTAGTTCACAGATTATTATCAATGACATGCATATCATTTCCATGTATGTGTAAATATCTGTCAACATTTTTTTTAATACTTCTTAACTAGTGTTTAAGAATATATATTTGTATATTTAAACTCTATGTGTTGTTGGTCTCTTCACTGTTCATTAAAATAAAATGATCTTTATCAAACATCTCTAATCCACAGGTTGTAGCTTTAATTTCTGACGCATGACGGGAGTTGTAGTCACTCGCGACCCGGGGAGGGGGGGCGGGGCGAATCAAAAGCGGGGGAAAGATAACCACAACTCCCAGAATGCCTTTCTCCCCCTCTCTCTTATCGCTTACCAAACAAACATGGCGTCGCACTGGGAAGACACAAGCGCCGCTGCCGCTGAGGAGCAGGGGGAGAAGAAAACAGCCTCGGTGTCGTTTGGTTTCACCAAAACATTCAATAAATTTAAAGTTCCTGCCGCCGAAGCGTTGACCAGCAAAGAAGACAAAGACTTTCTCACCGGAGTCGATAGAAACGAACTACAAAGGTAGGCTTCGTATGCTAATGCTAGGTGACGTTTAGCTAGTTTTGATGCTAGCTTTAACGTATCTGTGACGTTTCCCTGCCGATATGAGTAAGAATTAACTATATTAATAACAATTATTGTTGTTGGTTAATATACGTACGTACGACATTCAGCGTATGTAAATATATTGTTCGTGAAGCGGAGTGGATGCTAGTGTGAGGTTGAAAGTTAAGTTCATTCATATGTTTGTCAATTTACTAAAAATTATAATGTTAACAAAAGTTATATACCTATTTATACATTTCAATATTTACATTAGCATCGTAAGAACAGATGTACTGATGTGTTGAATCTGCCTCTGTGGTTCTTTCTAAATTTACTTTAGTCTGAGGCCTTTCTGGCGTCTTATTGGTTAGTTCAGTCACATGACCGTGACAAGCAGGAAGTGTGTGTTGTTGCTGTAGATGACCAGTGTGGAGAAGTGCTGCTCAGGAAGTGATACGTCTCCATCCTGTTGCTCCTTCACATTAAGAGTGACCCACATTGAACCCTCGTGTTATTTTAGCTGTCTAACTTGTCGCTGTCGTTGCAGTTCAAAACCAACAGAGAAACCCAAGGAGCTCATCATCCCCCTGATCCAGAAGAACCGCTGGCACAGGCCGGACCGAGCGGGACAGAGCGAGGAGAGCGGAGGCAAAACACAGGAGACAAGTGGGGAGAAAGACTCTGTGGAGTCTCTGGCTGTCAAAGAACTCATCGAGGGTATGCTGATGTTCGGTTTCTGCCGGGCACGTTACAAATGTGTTAAGTTATTGGAGAGAATGGAGAAAAATGCATCGTCTGCAGTCAATCAATCAATCATATTACATTTTTAGATTTACCTTATTGATCCCGAGGGGAAATTTAGGCATCCTTGTATCACACAAAACAGTCAAGTGGTAGAATATGTGAGTAGGCAACACAACATATATTTACAATATATTACTATCTCATTGAAACAACAATAAATGGTAGAAAGGCTTGGTGACATCGTGTTCCCCTAACTGTTCAAATATAATGCTTTTGGGTTACTTGAAGTGATCTACAGGAAGAGTGGGTGAAGCTTCCTGGGTCAAGATCAGAACAATTCCTAAATGGCTACAAATAGTGTTTTGACCAAGTACTGACGTAGTAGAGTGCCCTCACTTTTGTGTGTCACATCATTTGAAATATGTATTTTGAAGGCAGGAAGAACAGGTCCCAGTGCATCAACACTTGAATTATATTATATTTTTGCCCCTAATCTCTGGAGCAGTTTACCTTTCCTTATCAGAACCGCTCAGACCCTAGAAACATTTAAATCATTGCTTAAGACCCACGTCTTCTCGCTGGCTTTATAATCGAGTTAAGTTTAAGATCCTTGATTTTATCTGTGCAATATTTGAATACTAAGTGGTTCATGATGTTTACCTTTGTTTTGCTTTTTCCATTTATTCTGTTATTCTACTTTTTACCGACTTATTTCTGTTTAAAGCCTGTTCAGCACTTTGGTCAACGATGGTTGTTTTAAAGGTGCTATATAAATTATGACTCGAAATGACTTAAAGATCAATTGAATATGTAGTTGTGCTCAAACGTTTTCATACAGCAATGCATGTAAGGCGTGGTTGGATGTTTTAGTTGTGTGCTTGTTTGTCCTAGTAGCTCTCTTAACAATGCTCCCTCATACCTCTTTGAATTTGTAGATTCACGGAAGCAGCTTGAGCAGTGGGAGAATGGCCCCCAGACACAAACTGACCCGAATCTCCGCATCCCCTTGTTGATGCAAAACAAAGTGCCCGAGGGCTTTGAGGATGGAGACCACATAGCGGTGGATCTGCGGCCTGAATCCGTAAGTACCAACAGATATTTTCTCCAATCTGCAGTCGAGTTGGTTCTCGTTCAGTCGTTGGACCAGTAAAGATTCTTGTGTTCTGCAGTGTTGAGACACTTTTTTTAGAGACATTTGAAGCGGAATCAGAGGATTAATTGTCTCAATTGGAATAGAAAAAATATATACATATAAAAAAGCAAGGTCACATTTATTCATTCGATCAGATAGATGAAGTGAATCAAGTGTCCAATGAATTATCGTTAAGTGTTTTCGTTTTTAAGGTAGAACTTTTATTCTGTTGTACTATGTTTATATCATGTTATCATACAAGTACACTTACCTCCACACCAGGGACATGCATATTGGTAGAGTTTAGTAATCTTTCTTCTCCCTTGCTCAAATGCAATGGTAATATTTATTTTAGCAGGGAGGCCAAGCCACTTATTAAATGTCTGGTAGATGGGCTACTTTGAGTCAGATATTGTAATTTGAGTGTGTGAAGTACAACTGAGGACAACGATGCCCTGTGTGCATTCACACTTGTGTGCATATGTGAGGGTACAGAGGACTTTTTTCAGTCCAGTAAGGCCTTGGTGGCAGACAGGCGTCAGCATTCTCCCCAGAGACATGCAGGCAACCAATCGTACTTCTTTCTGGTGCCTCTCATCAGAGGCCTCTCACGCCTCGTCACTGTCATCCCATGTCTGCTCTCACTCACTGTAGATGAGCCTGTCAGGGGAAACCTCCTCACTCTGGCCCCCGGCTCATTTTAATGCAGTCTAGCCTGCGACAGTGGCCTCTCAGCTTCCCTCAGAGGGGAAGCCGTCAGCAGAGAGAGATGAGCAGAGCCACTGCTCTGATGAGGATTGCTGCCTGGTCACTTTGATCAGCCTGAGCTGAGTCTGACAGCCTGAAGCCAAAAGGCTGAGTAAGACCAACATCACAAACTGCTTCTATGCCACAGACAGTTTTTTGTGTTTCATAACTCGGATATTACACAAGTTTAATTACAAATGTACAATTGAATATCTTATGTTAATGTTTTTGTCCGTCAGTCAACTGAGGCAGACTATGAGAGCATTCCTGTTGGGGCTTATGGAATCGCCATGCTGAAGGGGATGGGATGGAAAAAAGAGGAAGGCATTGGACGCACCTTCAAACAGTAAGTAACAAACTGACCCCCTGCTTTGTCACCACCTCTCTTAATTTAACATAACCATCAATGTGCACCACTGTGGAGTTATAAAACTAGCTTAAGCTTCTCAAATATGAGGATTTGCTACTTCTCACATATTTATATAATTTTGGTTCATTGGATCTTTCATGTTTCATCATCTTAATTTCACCCTCTAAACTAAAGCTGTTTCCCACTTTAACCTCTTTCACATCCTACACATGAGCTGGAACCCTGTTTATTGTTTGAATGCTGATGTTTCCCGTCTGCCACAGGGATGTGAAGCCAATCGAACCCCAGCTGCGTCTGAGAGGTTTGGGTCTTGGTGCAGATCGTTCAGAGATAAAGGATCTGGAGCCCACCAGACACAAGCGACCCCCCAAGCCAGGCGAGGAGCGGGAGAAGGAGGAGGAACTAGTGATGGGTCCCGGGGGCTGTGTGCTGGTGGTGTCAGGGGCACATAAGGACCTGTATGGGAAGGTACGGTGAATCTAAAATGTCTGTTGCCTCTCAACACTCATCCCCAGAAACAGAAGAAAGATATTGCATCACTACTTCTTATTTCTTTATATGGTTTTCTCTGACTTCTTTCTTAACTATTTCTCATGTGCTGCAGATTGAAGGCATTGATCCAGAAAACGCTCGAGCTGTGGTGAAGCTGGCTATTGGTGGCAAGACTGCGACAATCAGCCAGCACGCTCTTAAACTGATTGAGCGTAAGGAATACGACAAATACAGCAAAGACCTGAGTGAGTAACATCATTAATTAAAACAGCTCTCGATTCTAATGGACTTTGATTTTGTGATCATTGGTGCTAAATTAGAAAATATCTCACGTCCACTTTGACATAATCAGCCCATGTTTCTTTGTATCTTATTGTAATGTATGTTTTTTGTATTATGTATGAACTAGTTAATGACTATATGAAGGTTCTTAAACATAAATGACTAGTAACAAATGTAAGGTTTTTTGTTGCCATATTTTACTTAAATTATCATATGTGTGAAGTGTCCGGTTGAGTTAAGAGATCTGGAGGAGGCTGCTGTTTTGTGTAAAGATGGATTATATATTGATTATTTGACAACAGAAAATTAATCAACAATTATGATAATCGATTAATTATTTTACTTAATTCAGTGTTAGTTAAATTATGATTTCTCACATTTCTTAGTTATTTCTCTGATAATGGAAGTTAACGGCATTATAAGAGCTACTGCAGATTTCTCACACTCGCAGAAAAACGGAATAATTAAAGATAAAATGCAAGAAAAGAAAAAGGGATTTGCTCTTCTTAAAGTAAACATGAATGTTTGCTAGATATGTAATGTTCCTTTGTTCTATGTTAGTAAATTTAGTATTTTGAAGTTTGGGACTGTTGTTCAAACAAAGCTTCTTCAATATCTCAGCCTCTGAGCTTTGGGAATCTGTGATGCTAATTTTCTACTATTTATAGAACAAACACTTAACTGAGAAAATAAGTGGCAGATTAATCTTTAATGAAATGATTGACTGCGTTAAACAGGGTTATCCTCAAGTGGCACTGTTGATTTTCTTCCCACACCAAGAATAACAAGTTTGCACATTTTACTTAATGTCACACTGGTAACACTGTTTATCGTCTGACCAGGTCACCTCAGTAAAGCTCACAAGGAGAAGGAGAAGGAGAAAGAGAAAGAGAAGGAGAAAGAGCGAGAGAGACGGGAGGAGAAAGACAAGCGAAGTAGTGGTGACGAGGTAAAACACAAGTCTTCAGAGAAAGATGGAGGAAAAGATGACCGGAAGAGGAAACACACAGAATCAAGTCAAGACAGGTACATTTGCACTTAATCTTTGAATTTCAATATCTTGGTCAATGTTTTCTTGGAGTGAACTTACTGCACATTTGTTTTTCCTCTCTCCAGAGAGAAGCCTTCATCTAAAGAAGCGAGGCGGCCACCTGCTCCCCGCTCATGGCTCCAGAGAGACTTGAAAGTTCGCTTTATAGACAAAACTTTCAAAGGGGGCAGGTACTACAACTCAAAGGTACTAGAGGGCAGACCAGTCACAGAAGATCCCAGTTTTAATCATGACAAATGTTGTGTTTCTGTTTTAACACCAGTGTTGTTTTCTTCCAGATGTGTGTGGAGGATGTCCTGACACCCACCACCTGTGTGTGTCGAACTGAAGAGGGTAGACTGCTAGACGGTGAGTCATTAGTTCCATCTCAGCCTCTCCTGGTGTTAGTTCCAGTTTTCCCTCTCCCCCCCAGTGACTTTTTATCTGCTAATTAGAATTGTACAAGAACTGAAGTGCAAATTGTGTTAATTTTCACATTACATCTGGCAAACTAAGGTGTTACAGTGACAAGCCTGGAGCCAGGTACTTCCGTCTGCTCGTAGCTGTTTGCTGTTCCTCTTTGATCAAAGCTGAGGCAGTAGTGCTAATGTGAGAACTACACAGATTGTGGTTTTTACGTCCAGGTTCGATGGAGGATTTTAGGACTTTAAAGTAGACATATGATGCTTTTTTTATTTGCTTTGTCATGAAGAGTAAAATTACAATAACCTTACCTCTCTAAAGAATAATCATTAGAGCTTTAGAAATGTTCTTTGGTGCCCGGGACCATATAAATTCTGAGGTGAATCACATTCTGTCTCTTCATCCAACAGATGTGAAGCAGGACATGCTGGAAACCATTGTCCCAAAAAGGGACGATGATTCTATAATGGTCGTACTGGGTGAACACAGGGGTCAGGTGAGCAATGGATCTGCTGGATCATCTTTCCTGCAGCGTACTGGTTTAATGATGTGAATGTGATTCATTTTTTCTAATGGCTGTGTTTACGTTTGTCTGTTCAGGTCGGACGAATCCTCCAACGGGACAAGAACAAGTGCAGAGCAATAGTTCAGCTCGATCGAAACGAGAAGGTGTTCACACTGGACTATGATTCCATGTGTCATTATGTAGGAGCAACCGACCAATGATCGACTGACTTTTATTCAAATATCATTTCTTTTTCGTCTCCCTAAATGTGGACTTTTGAAATATTCAGAAAAATGTCAATCCTTTTAATGCAACGTTGTAATAAAACAAATTCAAAAGCAGCAATGAGTCATTTTCACAGTCATCTTTAGATTTATTAGCAAATGATGCCCAATAGTTCTAATAACAAGGGGCAATCTTCAGGTGATATAAAAACATATTTACAACTGCTCGACAAAAGTATAAATTCACCGCTGTTACACTAAACTCCAGTTTCCGACACGTTCACTTATTTCACAATGGAAAGAAAACTTAATGAAAAGCTGTCCGTCATTAATGCAAAGAAGAGCTGCGTCCTCGTCCTGGGTCAGAAGATCATTCCTTGGGTATTTTGTTGGCTGCGTTAGCCCGAAGCACGGCTCCTGGACTCGGGTACGGCCGCTGCTGGAACAAGGGCCCTGCCGCCGTGGTGTCTGCACCCGTCTTTGCTTCATTACGCTTGGGCAGCCCAGTGGACCACGACCCCCTGTGGAGAGGAATGTTTGTTGTAATAAACAGTTTGACTTGATATGTTATGATCATGTCTTCTAAAGGGTCACTCCAACAATAAGAGTTTAATGGACGTGATTAGTTTGACTCAGATGGTGGGAACGATGTCTTCTGTGTCTCTGGGGGAGCTTTGTCAAGTTTGTGAAAATAACCCTGATGTCATTGATTTGATTTTTGATTTTGTGCTTATTTATAACCAAAAGCAGTAAAAATAAGGAGGTGTGGTGTTTGAAAGACAAGAGTTTATCAAATGAAAACATGAATTATGTTTATCTATGGGAACTGTAGGAGCCACTGGTTTTTCAAGCTGAATCGATATGACATTGTTACACCTGCTCATAAATCTTGTGTCCTCTGAATGAAGCTTTCTACGTTGTAACTGTACATTAGATAATTAAAAACTACAAAACAGAAAAACTATGTGTGAGTTTAATCCACAGCATGGTGGAGTGACCTTTTCATGACTGTAATTACTGTGGTGTAAATACCTTGGAGCATCAGAATAAGCACTTGGATCCATGGGGTCCATCTCATCATCTTTTCTACCTAAGAGAAAAATTGACTGTTACCTCCATTCATATAAAACAACATTGGTTTGAAAATGCTTGTGTAGTATATACCGGATGTAAACGTTACCTCTTTTGTTCTTGTTGTACGGTGCGACGTCTTCCCTCCTCGGCTTTCTTCTGTCTCTGTCCCTCGCGTCATCCCTTTCGCGCTCTCGCTCTCTTTCCCGTTCTCTTTCCCGCTCTCGCTCTCTATCTAGCTTCTCGAACTGCCTCTCGATTCTTTCTTCTCCTCCCTCAACTAGACAAAGACAAAAAAGATTTAATAAAAGCCAGCTGTCACTCAATAAACTATTGCCAAAGTTTGGCAGAAAACAAACTGCATTCTGAGATTACTTGCAAAAATTATCATACCTGCAATGATTTCTGATGTCTCAGGTGACAGGACATCAACTAGGATCATTAATCAGATTAACTTATAGATCAATAAACAGTTTTACAGTTGGGTGAACATTCCTATGGAGGCCCAGCATTCATGGTAAATGACCCTTTGACATTTTACTGGACCCCGCAGAGGCTATCAGGCTGTGCCAATATAAATCTGCTGGACTCCACATAACCTACAGAACATTTAAACGGACCTAACATACTTTAAAGCAGCTCCTACCCTCACCCAAGCAAAGAGTAAATACTCTGCATTGTATTTGCTCCTCCGTGAATGAATTACTGCCCTTGACCTGTCCAACCACATCAATTTACATGGTGCCAAAATTAATTTGTGAGAGTGCGGACAAGTCTCCAGAGTCATCACATCTCAGTTGAGTCAGTCCCGTGGCACAGAGAAGACTCAACAGTGTTTCAGAGCCATCCCCTCATTCACATTCACCAGCACCCCCCCCCCCCAGGTTTCCTGTGTTTTAACCAATTACAACCAGCTTACTCTGTGTCAATCTTGACAGCCAAAATGTCAGTAAAGCTGACATGATCATATTTGTATGGTGAAGGTGAGTCTGAATCCCTCCCTCCCTCCCTCCCCCACCCCTCACTTTAACCACATCTGGAAGATAAACTTCCTGTGTGCCCCTGCTGCGGCTGGATATACTCGAAGTCGTCATCCTCACCTACGTCATCTTAGCAGAGTGCAGAGGCTTTATAATGTCATACCTCTTATCTTCTTGGCAGCCTTTGATACCACTGCAGTTGGGTCATTTGGGGACAGCCAGGCCACCAAATCTGTCTCCACATTCCAGTAATAAGGAAGACCACTGCAGGTGTGAAGTAAAAATAAAAACAACACATGAGTTTGCAGCCAGAAAGTCATGAATGACCTGATTCATGTTAATAAGTTAGAAAGTGATTGATTGAATTTATTCGATGGTTAAAATAAACTGTCACGTGTAATAATAGTATAATCATAAAACAGAATCTTATTTCCCACAATACTAAACTATAAAATCATAAACGCATATATAGCTGCAGAGTGTCAAAGCCAACATAACCATGAAATAGCTCAAAACGTTTTTAAAGTCTGCGAATGTAAATGTTGTTTTATCCTGTTTCTTTTAACATAAACAGTAACAGGTTGAAGTTTCTGCATAGTAAAATAAATCTGCTGTGTTTAACCCCATAATAAAAACACCTGAGCAGTGACAGATATTATTGGACTTCAATCTTTTGAAACTGTTACAAAGGGAAAATGTTAGCTTTGTAAATGTATTGACTGACAGTAAAAACATATTGTAGAAATGAAGTTTACATACCAAGCAGTGTCAAACACTTTGTACCAGTTCGGAGGAAGATTCTCTACTCGGCTGGCTTCGTAATCTACGTTGTTGTCATCGTAATCTTCTGCAATAATCTCCTCATCTACCTCTGGTTGAATAAGAGGATAAAAGTTATTATAAGACACAAAACTGTATGAAGCATAAGAAAAGAAATGACTGAAGGGCGAGAAGAGGTTTCCTGGTACCTTGATCCGACTGTCTCACAATCCCTCTCTTGGCCAAGCGGGCCAGCAGTGCCGCAGGTAGAGGCATCCTGAAACACAGGGGGGGGGGGGATTGAGTCATGAGGCAACGAGCACTGGGAGATTTTATCTACTGGCTTTTTAAAAAATATATATATACAGTTAGTACATGAGCGCAATAGTGAATGTAAGAATGATATTGGACTGACAGTAAACTTTATTTTCAGCTGATTGTACCAAGTATTAATTATACAGCCAAATACTATATGCTTGTATCTCCAGCTAGTATTTTTATTTATTTATAATAAATATATGATTTTTACCTCCACCCACAAGGAGTTTTCATCAGCATTTATTTGTTAGCAAGATTACACGAAAAGTACTGAACCGATTTCCACACAACACATTACATTTTGTGCAGATCCAGATCAGAATTTCACTTTCTCTAACATGGTGAGATGTTTTTTTTTACAGTTTGTGGATTTTCCCAGATAACAAGTGATGGATCTTGATGAAAAACCTCAGGCATGTTTAGGGGAATGATGAGTTTGTGCAATTTGGTGCAGATGCAAATAAAACTTCAGATCAAGTGAATTTAAATGTGGTTTCATAAGGTCCCTGCTGGGCTTTGGCGGAGGTATGAGCTCTGTGAGTCCCATTCTAGTTTGTCATATTGACAGTAAATTGAATATCATAGATGTATTCAGACAAAATTAGTAAACGGAAGATATTTCTGTGGCCTTAGTTTACCAAATTTTACAACTACAATTTTTAAAACACATCTTTTGGGCTGTTGGTCGAACAAAACAGTGGCCATCGATTGTCTAGACTGGACTTTTAGTCATGATCAACTTCAAACTGTGGTATTGAAGCGTTTTTGTGTTTTTATCCAAAACATAAAACGTGTTATGCAGAGTGTGAAGCTGGGTTAGGGTCCTCTGGGATCGTAGCAGGAGTTGTTAGACCTGCACTTCGCCTGATGTGGTTTTAATGTCAGATAAACCAGCAGCTTCCCCCTGAAGCTGTGGACCAGAAGCTCCTTTCAGCCTCCTCTCCTCCATGCTGCTGCTTGTGTGTCTCTGTGTCTCCTGGTGAAACGTGTCTGATTGTTTAGACTTTTAATCAACGTCAATTCCATCTGCTCGAGTTCCGAGTTTGAACAACAAAGGATTTTAACAAGAAAAAGGGTAGATCTGTGAGACATGTGAGGTTTAATTGAACCAAACTGCATCAGACTCGGGGACTCGGTGCACACAGCTGAAAAAATAAACCGGCAAACACACGTGTGTGTCCGGCAGAAAACACCCAAACAACAAACCCACAGTTTCTATGTGATAATAATGAATTAAAAGCTTTTTTCTTTACCTGATTCAGGAAAATAAGATCCAACGAGTGGACAACGCGACTTCAACCACAACAGCAGGTCCGTGCGGCGCGCTGGGATGACGTCACGCAGCTCTCTTGACGACGACAACAAACATGGAGGAATATGCCCGCGAGCCCTGGTGAGATTAACACCGTTCATTTCCCTGATTGATCAGAAACACCGAGCCTCGGACTCTGTGTGTGTTTTTAATAACTTTAACTGGACCCAGTGTGATTAGAGAGGCCCTGTCCCTTTGAGCTAGCCTGTTAGCATGTTAGCTTAGTGCAGGAGATGAAGCTGGGGTCAGTGTGTCCACAGAGGAACAACTGTAAGATCCAGCAGCATTTAATGTAACTATGGCGACAGTGTGGTAAACAGAATTAAAATACGCCAAACACTGTAATTTACATGTTACTTATATTGCTATGGGACTGTTATTATAGACATTTCATTAACAAATGTGTGTGGAGCTGTGAACCTGTAGCTCGATGTGTAGTTTTATGTGTGTTAAAAATCTGTAAATGTGTTGTGTGATGATATGTGAAAGTTGATTGTGATGTAGAAATGTACACAGATATTTATAAATGTGTATAGACACTTATAATTGTGTTCACAAACCTGTACATGTCTACAGAGAGTTATACATGTTTACACACACATGTACATGTGTACTGAGATTTAATAATGTGTACATATACCTGTGGCTGCATATACTAATGTGTTAATGTGTACAGAGAGTTATACAAGTGACTTATAGATGTGAACACAAACCTGTATATGTGTACTGAGATTTATAAATGTGTAGACAAACCAGTTAATGTGTTCTGAGAGTTTTGTACTCAAACCTGTACATATGATGGCTTAAGCAAAAATATTGACATACATTTTGTTTGTCAGTTAACAAATCAGATATTGACTTGATAATCCAAATCATTGTGATAGCACAACGTGAACTGAGCTGTAATGACATAAATTTTCTCTCTGCAATAATCCAGATTAGAATTTTTTTGTGCAGACATTACTCAGCATTGATCGTTATATGATTACATTTACACATTACACATTACAATACACATTACACATGACAGAGTGGAGGTATTTATACTTTTCATGCTTGTATTAACATCCTTTCTCCTCTTGATGCCTGCCTGTAGTCCGTGGAGGATAGTGGACGACTGCGGCGGCGCTTTCACCATGGGTGCAATCGGTGGAGGGGTGTTCCAGTCACTCAAGGGCTTTCGTAATGCCCCTGCTGTGAGTTCAGAACATTACTGTTTGCTCTCTGAATCACATCAGGTTTCCAAAGGCAGAACTGAACAGTGCTCTAATGTTTCAGGGTGTCGCACACCGACTGAGAGGCAGCACCAATGCAGTGAGAGTACGAGCTCCACAGATTGGAGGTGAGGAGGTGGTTTGTTGTAGCAGCGCTGATTAAATGTTAACTTTACATTAGAACCTAAAACAGCAGCTTCAGCAAGTATTCAGAACCTTTCACTATGTACACACTTAAGTGTACTATACTGTAGATTTAATTTAATATGATAACGTTGCCATTTTGGCCATTAATCAAAAACTGAATCTCTAATTTACAAAGGTTTTCAGACCCTTTCCTGTTGCACCCCAAGTTCAGCCTGTTTGCTTTAGTTATGGAAATTGTATCCATTCACACAATGAAGTGTGCATAAATGAGGCAGTCTAAATACTTCCTCTACTCACAGGTTTGTTTTTGGTGGTTCTACAGGGAGCTTTGCTGTGTGGGGGGGTCTCTTCTCCACAATTGACTGTGGTCTGGTTCGCGTCAGAGGGAAAGAAGACCCGTGGAACTCTATAACAAGCGGAGCGCTGACTGGAGCTATCCTGGCAGCGCGCAGTAAGAACAAGCCCATACAGTCGTACTGATCTTACCAGTGAGCTTGACACCACCTCAGTGACACCACCTTTTGTGTTTTTTTCTCCAGGTGGGCCCTTAGCCATGATGGGCTCTGCCATGATGGGGGGGATTTTGCTGGCTCTCATTGAGGGTTTTGGGATCCTCCTCACCAGATACACAGCGCAGCAGTTTCAGAATCGTAAGTGAAGCTGAAGTATTTTTTAAAAAGCCAATTAATGGCCACAGTTAGCTGACAATGTTTAATTTAATTTCTCATTTATGATACGTTAATAATATCATAAATTTGCAAACTTCTTGTGATGAAAAAAAAATTGCACGGTTTACCACGTACATGAAATACAAGCGAATCTAATTGTGATGCGCTGTCAATGTCTGAATCTACTCGCACACACACACACACACTGAATGAAAAAGGTTAAACATTTTCTCTGAGACTTTTCTGTGAAATGATGGAAATCAATAACTGGAGAAGTGGATGTAGCAGCCTGAGAAAAGGTTAGCACATCAAAAGATTAATTCAGCAGGAGACACTGACCTTGTAGGTGTGGATAACCTTTCTATATATATCGTGGAAGACAATGTGCCACCATAGAAACCTGAACCTGACAAAACCAACTTGTTTGTGTTTTCCTCTTTCTCCTTCTCCTGCAGCTGTTCCCTTTGCAGACGACCCCAGTCAGTTGCCTCCAAAAGATGCAGCACAAGTGTCAGGAAGCGTTAAGGAATGAGAGCAGCTGTGGACCCAGGGAGTCCCACCAAAGAGTAGCAGGGACACCGAGGTACTACAGCAGGTATCAGGTGGAGATACTGGTCACTACAGTGGTGTCAAGTAGTTGCACTTCAGGTTTTATACCTCAGGAACAAAGTACTGTGAGTTTTAGTTTTAAGTGAATGTTTAAGTGAGCGAGGATCCTTCTGACAAACCTCATGTCTGCACCTGCAGCATCTCATGCAACGTTTTAATGCATCAGGGGTTGTTGTCACTTTGCTGTGACCTCTTTGGGTTCAATGTGCAATTCTGAAATGTAAATACTGAACCAGTTTGATCAGTTTGAACATATGATGAACAAGAATCCAAAGATTTTAGAACTGTCATAGATTTATTCAACTTTAAAGGTTAAATGGCTGATAAGTAGAAAAGTAGTTGTGTGTGAGTAGTAAAAACAACATATTTATTCAGTGAGGTTTTACCATTGAGAATTGTATTCTAGTACTATATTAGTATTATAGTAAACCCCATTTAGGGGGTGGAGGATGTTGTTTGGCACTGAAACTTTTCAAAAGGGATATTGAAGAAGCAGATCCTGTGAACATGTGATGTTTATTAACAAATAATGTACGACAACCAAAATGCTAAATGAACCATCGGAAATCAAACTAAACTAAATCATTCTAATAAAAAATTCTAATTCTATTGACTGGCATTTACCAACTTAGCCACATCTGCCCTGGTAAGAAGAGGGCGAGCTAAGCAGAGAGATAAGTAAATAAAACCACAATCAACATTATGAACACACATTTATGTTTGGATTCTGGGTTAATTGCTCAGTCAAGACAACGACAAAACACAGCAACATCACAAACACATCCAAGTGAAATTTCACCACATCATTGCATTAATCAGATTATTTAGAAAAACTGCAAATAATGATCAATTGACCTAAGAGAAACATTTTAATAAAGGAAGATGGGGCCTCATGAAAAGTTGAGTTTGTTCTCACATGTTTTCTTTGAGTCTATGTCAAAGTTTTAATTATATATCAACGGAGACAATCAATGCAAACAGTGTTTTTAAATCGTTTGTGTGCTTAAGTCGAGTCTTAGCTTAAAAAAAAACCCCATTCCTGTTTTTGTTTGCACTTTTCCACCACCGGCAGCTTCTGTAACTCTGAACAAATATTATCTTCACACACTGGAATGGATTTGTTCAAGTCATGTCTGTGAAAACTGCTGAGTTGCTAGAAACGAGTCCCTGGCTCAGTTCACCTTGGTTCTTATGAAGCACCCGTCTTCTCTTTGATCGCTGCTTTATCCATCAAGCACTTTTTAAACCCCCCCACGTCTCTCTGCTCTCTTTAAGTGGCAGCATCTGCCTCGGCAGGGAGACGGGGCCGCACAATCCAGTGTTTCACTGTCAAACTATGTATAGAGAGAATTTCTATTTTGTGTATCGTGTTAATTTATTTATCGTGCAGAAGTTGATACTAACAATAAAGGCATCAAATATTCTTGAAGGTTTTGATTTGTTGTTTTCTTTATTTGTCACAGTCCTGGCTTTTGAAAGCTTAAAGTTGTGCACAGGTGAATGATAATGCACAGTATCTACTGTTCATGCTCTCGGGCTCAATCTCATCTGTGGTTATTTGCTGTGGAAGTGCGCCCCCTGGTTTCCTCTCTCCTGGTAGTGCACCCTGCTGCTTCTGTCAGAAATCCCTGAAAGTGTTTTCTCTAACTCAATCTATCATTTCCATCCTTTTCCTGAACTTCTTAATATTCTCTTCTCTTCCTATTTGAACTTTAATGGTGCCACAAACCCCCATTGGGCCGCGGAGACTCCTCCAGGTCTCTCTCCACCTTCCTTCCCCTGAAAGATTTCCCCTGTCATCCCTTTTAAACGGCTCAGCGCCTCTAATCCTGACGGCTGACCACCGAGGGTATGGGGACGCGTTTGTTTTAATATTCCTCCCATTTGTTTTTCTATGTAGATTAAAACAAACACAAGAAGCAATCGCAGTTTTTTATTTATTTTACACACGGTGAGAAATTAGCAGCAAGCGGCTTTAATTGGATTCCCAGGCTCCAGACTGAGCTGCACCATGTGGATATGAGGCTGCTGCGTTTCCAACTCCTGGGAACTTCTCCTTCTCTTTTTTGGGGGGGTGGTGGTGGGGCAGGTTTTTTATATCTATGATCCAGTGCGCATCGCAGATCCCCTGAGGAGTTGATGGTGCAGATTTCGGAAGTGAATTCGTGGTGTTGAACTGCGGACATGGAGGGGGCAAAGAAAGGTAGGGACTCCGGATAATGTCTCCGTAGTGTCGGCTGCAAGATGGCACTGCAGGAATGTGCATTACAGAGAAATGCTTTGGTTCATTACACTTAAATGCTTTGTAGAAATCACATGCAATTGCAAATAGACAATGAAGCTGTCGATAAGTTTGCTCTTATAGTAAAATCATCGTTGCTTCAATTAAATTAAAGCATTTTACACTAATCAATGCACAACTTGCATCGTATTGAAAGTCCTTCATGTGCTGTTTTAACGTAGGTGAGATAATACACGCACCCACAGGCTTATTCCCTGTGCAGGGCGTTAGTGCTGCGGGTTAAGTGCCACACTGCTCCCTATAAAGAAGTAGGTCACATCTGGTCTTATAACGTGAGGCCTTCAGGACAGAGTACCTGTCTGTTACTGCAGCCATGTGGCCACTTGGGTGGGAAATTAAAAACGTTGATATTAGCAGTGGAATGTGGTGCGAGGTGGGACTGCAGGTTGTGCACCAACCAGACCTGGGTGCAGGGCAGTGAAGGTGTCCAACAATATGACACGCCTACTTCTCTATTAGCAATGAGCTAACATGGAAGGAATATTCAAATCTCAGTGATCATGTAATACCTGTGTTTAAGATTCCATTAACATCATTACTGTGTGGTTTCATTTTTGTTTGACAGATGCCCCCCCGGGGGAGAATGGAGGCAAGACGGACACCCTCGGGTCCACTGGCTCGTCCAGGAAAAGAGGTGGGGGGGCCAAGAAGGCCATGCAGGCGAACAAGTCTGCCCTCAGGGCCCCCCGAGCCCTCTGCTGCCTCACCCTCAGCAACCCCATCCGCATGGCAGCGCTGGCACTGGTGGAGTGGAAATATCCTTTTTCCTCACAGGGTTGGGGTGTTTGTGTTGACACCGTCCTGCTTGTGATTCAAACACATAATGAGTTAATGATGGGAGGAAGCATTTTGTGCAGTGTGTGCGTGTGTTACAGTAAAGATGCATTTTATCCCCTTAACTCCAAACCTCAAGCCCTTCGATATTTTCATTCTACTCGCCATTTTTGCCAACTGTGTGGCCATGGGCGTGACCAAGCCGTACCCAGATGACGACTCCAACGCCACCAATCACCAACTGGTGAGTTTCAAACAGAGGAGTACATATTTGAACTTGTATAACAGGAGATAAGGCTGAAACATGAGTGGAGATGACGTGGTATCACATGGAATCCACCAGATTATTATATATGGAGGAAAACATCCAAACTCGACTCACTGGAGGAATCAACTTTATTGCACTAGTGTGTTTGGACTCAGGGCCTTAAATCAAATGTGTAAAAGACACAATCTGGACACTGACCATGAGAACTAGACTCAGTGATGGTCGGCCTTAAAGGAAGCTGGGCTCCTCAAATAAGAGTACACAACAAAATGCAACATAAACAAATGATCATCCATCACAAAACCATGATGAAGTTAAAAACCCGGATGAATGTAAAGTCCTCCTATATAAAGGATCTAAAAAAGAACATTTCATATCTTCATTCAACTTTTGTGTTATTCCTGCATTCATACATGCACTGATATACGATATATGTGACGTGTGATTCATGGGAGATGTTCGAGGGGCCAACACTGAGAATATCACATGAAGCATGAGTTTTTTCTTCATCCGGCCACTGAAGAAGAGCTCGGTCCTTGGAGATATCATTTTTTTTATGTGTTTACATGGTAAATGTGACATTATTGAAGCTACAAAATGTTTTCAATCATGAAATAACCCGAAGTGGCTCAATTCATATTATATAAGTTTCCACATGTTTTCTGAGTCTCCTCTGACTTTCCTGAACTTAGTCTCGTCCTCAGGTCGTCTGTGTGATTCATGACAAGCGTGTAGGAAAAGGCCGTTTTAATGGCTGATGAAAAGTTGTTCATGAGCAGGACAGTGGTCAGTAGGTGTCCTGATGAAAGTAGCAACAATAGCTGAGGTAGTGTTGTGTTGGATGGTCATGGTATTAGAGGGGAAAAGTTGCGGTGCGACCTTAGCTCGGTGACCCTCTCAGGGATCATGACTTACTTAAACACCAACCATCTGCCTGGTCTCACTTCCCTCCCTCTCCGTCTCCCTCTTTACTCATCCGCGTCTCATTGTTCTCCGTAAATTCAACTCTACGTGATCTTCAAACTGAAACAAGTCGAACAAACTAAAAGAAGTGGGATTGTTCTCTCTCTTTACGGCACCTTGCTGCTTGGAATGATCTGCACCGGTTTGCAGAGAGTCCAAGGGATGAAATATCAGAGTTTTATTTGAGGTTGATTATGGTTAAAGGGGGGAGTCGGGTGGGACGTTGGGATAACTCCCCCGGTAGGTTGCATACCACTTAGTAAGGCTGCGTCTTTCCTGCAGCTCACTGGGTTTGAATCCAGTCGGAGCCCTTTGCTAACTTCTCATCTGCATTTCCTGTGAAATAAAGACTGAGAAATAAAGAAGAAAATGCCCAAAAACAGTTTGTAGCAGGGACACACACACACACACACACACACACACACACACACACACACACACACACACACACACACACACACACACACACACACACAGAGCCGCAGCAGGATAGGTGTGAGTAGATCCCTTTATTGGATTTCACAGAGGAGGTAATCTGACAGTTTAAGATTCTCTCCCCTACAGGGACTTAGCATCAGTTAATGTCAGGTTTTGGTGAACGTTACAGTATTTTGAGAATAAACCAGTCATCTCACGTTCAACCACATTGTGCGTGGATGATTAACAGCCTCTGGTAAAGTGCTGGTGACAGTGGAAGCGGTAATTAGCAGCGTTGAGCTCAAGGTTACAGAGGAAGAAGGGATTCCGTGAGAGACTTAAGCATGTGTTAGGCACTGGGTTAAGAGGTTAGAAAGCCACTGTTATCAGCCCTTAATGATCATAACACACGATGTGAAGGAAGACGCATGAAAAAGACAACTAATGCCTCGTATTGGTGTCTGCATTGAGAAGTAATGAAAAGTTTTCCAACTCTTTATTTTACTGTGAGACGATAACTTGACATTTTCTTGAGTACTCATTAATATTTATTCCTGTCAGACACTAACATTTAGAAAAAGGTCACTCCCGTTTTGCATCAGCAGACGAACGTCACCTTCTCTTTTCTTTCCAGGAACAAGTGGAGTACGTCTTCCTCGTCATCTTCACCATCGAGACCTTCACTAAAATCCTTGCCTACGGTTTAGTCATGCACCCCAGCGCCTACATACGCAGCGGATGGAACTTGCTTGATTTCGTTATCGTCATCGTCGGGTATTGTGGCGCTTCACTTAGTCACGATTCCCCAAATGTTGTGTCATTGATGAAAAAGTGAAGTAGCAGCGCTTGTTCTCTGCGCCTGTGCAGGTTGTTCAGTGTGATGGCGGAGGCCATGACGGATCATAAGCCAGGAGAGGCCCATCACGCTGCGGGGAAACCTGGAGGCCTGGATGTCAAAGCGCTCAGAGCGTTCAGGGTGCTGCGACCGCTTCGACTCGTATCTGGAGTACCAAGTGCGTCTGTTGTTTGTCTGTAGTTTTGTTCATTGATTGTGTTTCTATGCTTCAGACCATTGAAAAGTGTATGTTTGTGTCATCAGGTTTACAGATTGTGTTGAACTCCATCATGAAAGCCATGGTCCCCCTTCTCCACATCGGTATGCTGGTCATGTTCGTCATCATCATCTACGCCATCATCGGCTTGGAGCTCTTCATCGGCCGGATGCACAAGACGTGTTACTCCATCGGCTCAGGTCTCTGCTCTGTGAACAAGAACAAAACTCAGCCGAGCACACACCTTCCCCCAAGCTCCATTTTGGATTTGGATCTGCACCAAATTGCTCACACTCATAAATATCAGTCCCCTACACATGACAGAGTTATTTCATCAAGATCCAATAATCTAATAATTTCTTTTTTCATGGTTGTGTAAACTCACTTCCTGGTTGTTGTGCTGTGCTCCAGGCCTCATGGTGGAGGACGACCCGTCACCTTGTGCGTTTGCCGGCAGCGGACGCTTTTGTTTTGGCAACGCGACCGAGTGCAGGGGCAAGTGGGAGGGTCCCAACGGCGGGATCACAAACTTCGACAATATTTTCTTTGCCATTCTGACTGTTTTCCAGTGCATCACTATGGAGGGCTGGACAGATGTGCTCTACTGGGTATGCAGATGTGCTGCTACGTCCCCCACAGTTTATGTTTCACTCTACATTTAAATTGTTTAACAACACCTTGTCTCTCTGCCTCTGCACAGATGAACGACGCCATTGGTTTTGAGATTCCATGGATCTACTTTGTTTCTCTCGTCATCTTTGGATCCTTCTTCATCATCAACCTTGTATTGGGTGTGTTGAGCGGGTGAGTGCTCACTGCAGCGCACGTCTCAATTCTCCACACAAACTTTATCCCTTATATTTCTCCTCGTTTTCTGTTTGTCTAAGTTCTCTAAGTTTTTGTATCGGTGTGTATGAATATCCACAGAGAGTTCTCCAAGGAAAGAGAAAAGGCGGTGGCGCGTGGCGAGCTGCAGAAGGCGCAGGAGAGCAAACAGTTGGAGGAGGACATGATCGGCTACATGGACTGGCTCATCGAGGCGGAGGACGTGGATGAGGAAGGAAACAAACGTTAGTTTAATGCACGTTTACACCGACGCACACGCACATTTAATCCACGTGTCCTTACCTCTGCACAATCTGTATTTGTCTCTGAAGGTGCTGCGATCGCAAAGAAAAAGATGATGAAGAAGTTTGGCTGGTACAAACACAATGAGGACGGCGGAGGTGCGTCAGCTGTCACTGTTTGTTATTGTGATTATTTTATATGATCAAACTGTCTAACAGCAAATCTCTGTGTTCAGCGGAGTCCGACTCTGATGACGACATCGCGTACCTCGATGATGACAACGGCTTCTGCGCTTCTCTCATGTGAGGAAACAGAGAAATATCAGTTGACTTTGTTTTGGCTCAGAAGAGGAGGCTGGTTAATTAATCGCCTCTTTTTTCTCATCGTCTTGTTTTCTCAGGGCAAAGATGATGGCCAACAGCTTCTGGTGAGACGCTCAACATTACACACTGTGTGAAATATTAATGTGATGAAGAGCATGAGCCTCCAGTGACGTTCTTAGCTCTCCCAGTTGGGGCGTAACAATAAAATACATTTGTTTGTATGATTGCTAACATTTAGTTTTATTGATTTTATTATATATGAGTCGTACAAGATGGATTAAACATGATATGTAGGTGTTATATGCAAAAACGATTGTTTACCCAAAGTATGTTTCTAAAACATGTGAATATAATGAAGTTGTACCAATTTTTGTTAACTTGATAACAAAGACGAATGAAATCTTTTATAACAAATTTATGATATTTCAAATGCATTAGAATATAACTCAATGTTCCTTCAGACTCTTTTCAGTTTATTGTCTTAACATCAACATTTAAGTCCAAATATCAATGACATCTTTGAGGCGTTGAGTGTTTTTTGTTTGTTTGTTTGCTTGTTTCTAAATTAAATGTGTGTGTCCGTTAGAGCCCGACTGATTTATTGGTCAGCTGATAGACCAATATGAGCTTTTCACAGACAAATCCGTATCAGTATTTATATTTGCAGATATGCACGGTTTAGGCAGATATATGTGTATCAGAAATGTTTTACTCCTTAATATCAGCATCGGCCCCAGAACCCCTCAGATTCTAATGTCCCCTCTTCCCTTAGTGACCAGTTGTGCCAGCTGAATCACACCATGAGGAAGAATTGTCGAGTGGCTGTGAAGACCACAAACTTCTACTGGCTGGTGCTGCTGCTGGTGTTTCTCAACACGATTGCCAGTGCCTCCGAGCATTACGGACAACCGAAGTGGCTCACAGAGATGCAAGGTGGGTAGGACCACACTCCTCCGTGCCCCCAAACCCTCTGTTCACTTTGATTCTGGAGAGAAATCTAAACGCGGCTCCACCTGTTCCTCTCCGCTCTTCCACAGAGCGAGCCAACAAGGTCCTGCTGCTGCTCTTCACCCTGGAGATGCTGCTGAAGATGTACGCCTTCGGCCTGCAGATCTATTTCATGGCGCTGTTCAACCGCTTCGATTGCTTCGTGGTGTGCGGCGGCATCCTGGAGACGCTGCTCGTCGAGTTGGAGGCTATCCCCCCCATCGGCATCTCCGTGCTGCGCTGCATCCGTCTGCTCAGGATATTCAAGATGACACGGTAACTGAAACACAGAGCTGAACAGGGACAGCTGCCATCTTTGACCTGTCCTGTGTGCAATTTCCTGAAGTGTATCCATGCTCTCCTGTTTGCTTGCAGGCACTGGGCTGCTCTGTCCGACCTCGTCAATTCACTGCTCAACTCCATGAAGGCTATCTGCTCCCTTCTCCTGCTGCTCTTCCTCTTCCTCATCATCTTCGCTCTGCTTGGCATGCAGCTGTTTGGAGGCAAATTCAACTTTGACGAGATGCAGATGAAGAGAAGTACATTCGACTCCTTCCCTCAGGCTCTGCTCACTTGTTTCCAGGTGATTTGCATCCCCACAGCATCTTGCTATAGATGTATGTGGATATATAGATCTATATTCTATATGCAGTGGTGTGAATGACAGCTTGTGTCTGACGGTTTGTCTTTGCAGATTCTCACAGGAGAGGACTGGAATGCTGTGATGTACGACGGCATCATGGCCTACGGGGGTCCCATCTTCCCCAACATGGTGGTGTGCATGTACTTTGTCATCCTCTTCGTGTGTGGTAACTGTATCCTTTTCCAAGAGGCCATCAACAGATCAATGATGATTGTAAACGGATCTCTGGTCCAACTGTGGCCTGAAGGTTAAATTTAGTCTTTTCATTTCCAACGTAGAGCAAATGTGATTCCTTCATTTTGTGGTCAGACATCCTGCTGAACGTCTTCTTGGCTATCGCTGTGGACAACTTGGCCGGAGGCGGAGGAAAGACGAAAGTGGAGTAAGTTTGACACAGTGAAGGGTGATGTAGCAAAAGGCTGTAGCAGACACGTCCATAACAGACTCGTGCTTTTATTTCCTGCTACTTTCACACTGATTAGTATAAAATGTTAATTTTCACTCAGCTGACTTTGTTTTTTCAGAGAGAAAAAGGACGACGAAGAAGAGTGGGATGAGGATGAAGAGAAAGAAGATGAAGATGCCGGGGTAGATATTGTTTTCATATTTTTCTCTACTTTTTAAATTAAAAAAAAGGTAAGACACCAAAGTTAACAGCATTTGATCTGGTGTTGTGTTTGTAGAACGATGAGGACGACTGGCAGGAGAACGAGGAGCTGAGAGCCATCGAGGGACTCGAGGGTGAGTGAGACGGACGTCGCTCTGCAGGACAAACGCTTGATGTGCAGGTTACCGTGGAAACTGTCTCATACCTTTGCACCTTATTTCATTGTAGGCGTGGCTCCTTTAAAGGCAGACTTCTCGCCTAAAGAGAAGATCGTACCGATTCCTGATGGGAGCTCCTTCTTCATTCTTGGAAAGAAAAACTGGTAATCTGAGAATATGTGTTTGTTTTTCGCAATTAACCCAATTCTACTAAATTCTATAAAACTTTTTAACTTTAACTACTAATTCAGCACCAAGTAACTCTACACTTTCCTAATTTCCTTCCAATCCTCAGTTTGCGAGTCGCCTGCCACAACCTCATCCATCATCCCTACTTCACCAACTTGATCCTCATCTTCATCATCTTCAGCAGTATTTCCCTGGCTGCTGAGGATCCAATCAAATCCCACTCATTCAGAAACATAGTGAGAACAAAGCACATCGGAGCCTCGCTGGCATTTTTCATGCAAACTTTCAAACCTCACACTGGTTCCTCTTCTCCTCAGGTGCTTGGTTACGCAGATTATGTGTTCACATCAGTTTTCACGGTGGAGATCGTCCTGAAGGTAACGGGGACAGTGGCTGAAATAAACACAATGACATTCAAAATGAAACGAGTGTGTAAACGTTTCTCCACCTCCTCTCTCGTGTCTAGATGACGGTCTACGGAGCTTTTCTGCACAGCGGCTCCTTCTGTAGAAATGCCTTCAATCTCCTGGACCTACTGGTCGTCGGTGTGTCGCTCGCGTCCTTCTTTCTGCAGTGAGTAGACGCCTGTGGGACGCAGACTTCAAACAAAAGACATCGATCAGAGACACTTTTTTTACACTTTTCACAATTTCACAATTTACACATTTCAATTTCTTTTATTTCTCTTGAAATTCTTTAAACCCTCGTTGCTCTCAGTTCAAGTGCGATCTCGGTGGTGAAGATTCTCCGAGTCCTGCGTGTGCTCAGGCCTCTTCGAGCCATCAACAGAGCCAAGGGGCTAAAGGTAAATTACTTTTTAAATCTTTCTTTTGTGATTGTAAAAATCATACATTTAAAGTGTTGTTTATTTGAAGCTAACACGCGGGCTGTGTTGTTACTATGTTCACAGAATGTGGTGCAGTGTGTGTTCGTGGCGATCCGCACCATCGGTAACATCCTGATTGTCACAACCCTGCTTCAGTTCATGTTTGCATGTATCGGAGTGCAGCTCTTCAAGGTGCGTGTTCAAGACTTCGACCTTTTCAACTCTTAAAACTAGAAGAGCGGATACCTCTGCCAAATCCCAACAGTCTGCACCTAAGTTCACACACTCATAGATTTCATTTTAAATGTGCCAGACTTTCTTTTCCATCAAGATCCATGAATTATTCTCTGGGAAATTGGCAGAAAGATGTCGGGAAAATGCCCCTTTTTTCTGGATTTGCACCAAAATTGTATTTGCTCTTTCTTGGCCCGTGTTCCATCGGCCAAGTTTCATGGAAATCTGTTCAATAATTCTTGTGTAATCCTGCTGACAACAAAAACAAATGGAAAGAGGTGAAAACCCAACGTCCACGGTGGAGGTAAAGTAGAAGAAGTAAGTGGCTGTTGAGGGTTTTTAACCTTCTCTGTGCTTCATGTTACAGGGAAGATTCTACAGCTGCACAGATGAAGCCAAACACACTCCAGACGAGTGCAAGTCAGTGTCCTGGTGTCATTTCTCTGCAGAATTTAAAGAGCCTTTAACATGCTTGTGTGTGTGTCATCAAACGTGTGTCTCCTGTTTGTTTCCAGAGGAACGTTTGTTGTCTTTAAAGACGGGGACATGAACCACCCCATGGTGAGAGAGAGGATCTGGGAGAACAGCGAGTTCAACTTCGACAACGTGCTGATGGGCATGCTGGCTCTATTCACCGTGTCGACATTCGAAGGCTGGCCACAGTGAGTAGCAACTATGGGTCACGAATGTTTAGCCAATGTTCCCACAGACTGTAGATAAAGATGGACGACATGTGTCTTCCATTGAACAAAAATGAAGCCAAATTCTCCTGGATACGGGGGGCTGCCATCTTGTGCTCTAGACAGTGGCGATTGTGGTGTGGAGCCATGCTATCGTAGTTCCACTGATTGACATCCTCATCCAATCAAATGTCAGTCGTGACATTTCATTTTTATAGCGTCAAATAACTAATTAAAAACCAAACTTACCAAAAACATAAAGATGTTAAATGTTAAAAATGAAAAGATCTAGCCCACTTAAAATGACAGAAAGCATCTTTGTGACTTTGACTTTTTAGTTACGGGAGGAGGAGACATCTTTATACACAGTCACATGAATATTACGGAAGTAGTGTGTTTGTTGGGGAATTTAGTTTTCTGTTGATCTTGTAGTTGGGATTGACACAAAAACTTTCATCTATTTTCATCGTGTGTGTAGTTTACGATTTCTTCTAGGAAACGTTTCCTCACTGTTTTATTTTAATTGTTTTGTATAAAGGCTCCTCTACCGGGCGGTGGATGCCAACGCGATCAACCGTGGACCCATCTACAACTACCGAGTGGAGATCTCCATCTTCTTCATCATCTACATCATCATCATCGCCTTCTTCATGATGAACATCTTCGTGGGTTTCGTCATCATCACGTTTCGAGAACAGGGAGAGGCGGAGTTTAAAAACTGCGAACTCAACAAAAATCAAGTCGGTTCCTTTGTAAAAACCTTCCTTTTATAATTTTAAGCGTTGTTGTGATTACTCTTGAATGAGCGATGCATTTGTTGGACAGTGACTAACTGGCTCTCGTCTCTTTGCCCCCGTGCAGCGTCAGTGTGTGTACTACGCCCTCAAAGCTCAACCTATAAAGATTTACATCCCCAAAAACCCCTCCCAGCTCAAATTCTGGAGAATAATCAACTCCAGTCAATTTGAATACATCATGTTTGCGCTGATTCTGGGAAACACGCTCACTCTGGCTGTTCAGGTAACGTCTCACACACACACGTCGCTGCTCAGAACACACACACAGAGAAACACTGATCCATCTCAGTGTTGTGATGATTTGTACGTTTTTGTCCTGTCAGCATTACGAGCAGTCTAAAATGTTCACCTCCGTCATGGACATCCTCAACATGATCTTCACTGTGGTTTTCACCATAGAGATGATCATCAAGCTACTGGCTCTGCGGGCTCACGTGAGGATCTTTAATCTTTCAAAACCAATGTTCACAACAACTGCAGTTTTTTTTGCTGACTGTCACTTTGCTCATTTGTCTTCACGCAGCATTATTTCATCGACCCCTGGAACTCGTTCGATGCTTTGATCGTCGTGGGGAGTGTGTTGGACATCGCAGTCTCGGAGCTCAGTGTAAGTTCCCTCCACACAGTGTAGTTACAGAACCCTGCCTCCTCCATGTTAGCAGATGGGACATTGATACAAATAAAAAGACAAAATACATGTCACATAGATTTTTCTATATATTATGTTTTCTTGACGGATGTTTTACACAAATAATGAAACTATTTGAATCTGATCCTGGCGATTTTTCAATCTCTTTTCTTCTCCATACGTCCTCTGCCTGTTGTTGATTTCCTGAAACGTTGATCCAGGGAGGAGGCGGCCATGGCGAGGTGAGAGCTGAACACAACCATTGGAGTTTCACATGTACGAGCTGTATTTACCTTGTTTCGTATGAATTATTATTATTTCCTTTCCAGGGCAGTAAAGGAGAAAGTGGAAAAGTGTCCATCACCTTCTTCCGATTGTTCCGAGTCTTGCGTTTGGTCAAACTTCTCAGCAAAGGAGAAGGTATCCGAACTCTCCTCTGGACGTTTGTCAAGTCGCTCCAGGTCAGTGCAGCGCAGAGCAAATCGTTCACATGACGACAGCAATGATTGAATAAAGGGCTGATTTCAGTCTGTTGCCTCTTTTCTGCTCAGGCTCTGCCTTACGTTGGTCTGCTCATCGCGATGATCTTTTTCATCTATGCTGTAATTGGCATGCAGGTGAGTCGTCCAGGATTAGAAGAGCTAATCAACTCTTTTTAAATGGTTTCATTTTCATAACCAAATAGTGTAATCGATTACAGTATAGAGCAAACAAAAGAGTCGGCCAACCTTTCACAAAATCCTTACCAGTGGATCAGATCCTCTGGTTCCAACCATATGTCTCTCACCGTGTGCACTGATCTGCCTGCAGACGTTTGGGAAAGTGGCCATAGATGACGACACACACATCAACAGGAACTGCAACTTTCAGACTTTCTTCATGGCCGTTCTGGTGCTTTTCAGGTCAGTCGTTTAAGAAACATCATATCTTTTTAAACTTGATCCCTCCATCAATGGAGAGTAGGCAAAAACTACTGGATGGATTACCATGAAATTTGGTAGAAGGATGGGACTTGGGCCAAGAAAGAACTCCTTTCAAACCAGATTCACAGTATCTTGATACTTTAAAGGTTAAAAGCAAAAGTTACTGCTTTGATCATCAGAAATTAAGTTTAAAAATAGGTTGCAATTCTGTATAGTGACAGTTTTTCTGCCAAGCCCAAGTTATGCCCCGACACAATATCACATATTCGCTGCATTAATTAAAACTAGATTTGAAGGTGGTATTAATGTGTCTCTGTGTCCTTGTAGGTGTGCCACTGGAGAACAGTGGCAGGAGATCATGTTGGCAGCTCTGCCCGGCAGACGCTGTGACCCAGAGTCCGACACCGAGCCTGGCGAAGAGTTCACCTGCGGCAGCAACTTGGCCTACATCTACTTCATCAGCTTCTTCATGCTCTGTGCTTATCTGGTGAGCGACACAGATTACTGCTCACACTTAGTAAAACACTTTACCTGCTCCTGACTCCAAATTAAATGTAGGCATAATTAATTCAGAGTTGTGTTTTACAGACTGTGAGGTCAGGTGGGATAAAAGTCAGATTAAAGAAGAGAGAATAAAAGTTTTAAAAGCTTAAACTGTCTTCTCCAATTCCCCGCTCTGATACAGAACCTCCACATCCGTGGATTTTGTTAATCCAGAGAGCAAATCACAAAATCCTGATTTAAACAGTGTGCAAATGTTTTTGGTAACATTTCAGTGACCTCAGTTCTATTTTTAGACTCTAAACGGTTTGAAAGAACGTGACTTTAAACAAGGAAGTTCTGCGTGAATCTGATCTGAAGTACATTAAGTGAGTAGCGAGCGCAACATTTTAATCCAAACAATTTTTATAAGAAGAGTTTAAACCTCTTGTTTCCCTCACTTCACATATTTGACTCCATCGTGGACTTTTAACCTCCTCCCTGGTTTGACTCAATTTTCTCAGTCTGAACTGTTTCCTTATTCCTCGAAGCCTGATTTCCAACCACAGTATCCAGGTTCCCGTTCCTTCTCCTTCATGTGTTTCCCACATCCCTTCCATGGTTTCCTCTCTTGTGGGCAGCTGACGTCCATCAGTCTGTGTGTGGTCCTCGACCTTTAGCAGACACCGACTGAGACCCTCCTGCCAGCTCAAAGTAGACCTGGACGTCTGAGTCCTGCTGTGGTTTGCTATATTAGAAGCTGGATGGACTGAGGTGCTCCAATAACAACTAAATGCAAAATGCCAGACTTTAAATTTTATTCAAACTACTCTTATTAATGAGCCAATAACATATTAACTTCTAACGCCTTAAAGCAACATGATGCAACTTTTTTTTACCTTAAAATAGCAGTGTCATGAAAAATGTTTAATTGGTCTCTGACATTGAATATGGAGAAAGTTTCCTCTTTCCTTCCTTCTCACTCTGAACGTCTGTTCGGAAACTGACAGAAAAAATTAAAATTCACAATCGGGTCCAGCGAGTTGAAGAGTAAAGCTGAACTATAGATCAATTAAAAATAATTAAAAGACAGTATTATAACTTACAGATTTCTTTAAGGGTAAATGATACTGATTAATAACTATTAATAATGTTTCAAGGGTCTTTGTGTCACACTTTTTTGACGATGGTTCAAATCTCGCATTATAAGTGATGTGTCACACATGGTGTTTTTTTCTGTTTCCCTCGTCCTTCTCTCTGTCAGATCATCAACTTGTTCATCGCAGTCATCATGGACAACTTTGAATACCTGACACGAGACTGGACCGTGCTCGGGACTCACCACCTGGACGAGTTCAAGAGAGTTTGGTCCGACTACGACCCAGAGGCCATGTGAGGCTCACTCCTCGTTTCTCTTTCCTCCTCTTTTGCTCAGCTCCTTCTGTCTTTGCTCCATCTCACTGCCCAGAAAAATAAATGCACGTCACTTGCAGACTCTTGGCGACTCGAGTGTCGTCGTGCTGCAATGTGCAGAAATTACGATTATCCTTCAGTAATTGTCTGATTGGTGTTTGTGTGCTTTTTGCAGAGGTCGTATAAAACACATCGACGTGGTCACTATGCTGCGAAGGATTCAGCCGCCGCTCGGTTTTGGAAAACTATGTCCTCATCGAGTTGCTTGTAAAGTAAGTCACCACAGTCAGTGCTTCACATCAGGCTTCAGGGGCCGGATTAGATGGATGGATCTCACTCCCTCTGCTTCACCTTGTCCCCTCAGAGACTCGTCGCTATGAACGTCCCGCTACACCACGACGGGATGGTCACCTTCAGTGCAACTCTGTTTGCCCTCGTGCGAACCTCACTGAAGATCAAGACTGAAGGTGAGTCCGTACGACCCACTCATCCACACTGGTCTGACTGGTATGAGACACGGTGCTGAGTGTAATCTGGCTGCTGCTGGGTTTGTTGTCCCCCTCAGGCCCCATCGACCAACAGAACGAGGAGCTGAAGGTGATCATTAAGAAGCTGTGGAAGCGAACCAAGCCCAAGCTCATCGATGAAGTCATTCCTCCCCCTAGAGGTACATCCAAAAATTACATAGCTGCCAATAGAGAGGTAGAGAAAACAGACATCACTCAGAATATTTAAAAAAAGGTTTTCCCATTAATGGAACCTGTTTCTTCTGAGAGTAAAATAGCAAATATCCGCTGTGAAATTCAGCACATTCATGTATCTTGTTATCCAGAGAAATGTGTAAAGTTTATTCAGCTCCTCTTCCCCTCCACCACCTGCAAAGTACAAGTTTTTCAGTTTTTCATTTCTCTCTTTTTCCTCCCCAGGGGACGAGGTGACTTGTGGGAAGTTTTACGCCAGCTTCTTGATTCAGGACTATTTCAAAAAGTTCCGCAAGAGAAAGGAGAGGGAGAGGAAATCCAAGAGGAAGGACAGGGCGGCTTTTCTTCAGGTGACTTTGAAAAGAGATTTGTTTTACGTAGTTTATAGTAAACTTCGCTTTGAGCCATAATTTGGGTGTGATTATGGTTTTTCCTTTAACTTAAATCTTTGAATGGGCAAAATATTCTTCCTTTCAAATGTGTCATAGTTCATTAAAACGTGTTGTGTGTGTGTGTGTGCTGGAGGTTTCTTCATCACACAAGCTGCAGAAATTTAACCACTTCAGCAGATGAATGTGAAAACAGTAACTAATACCAAACTCATCCAGATTCTGTAAAGTTACAGTAAAACATCCAACTACAATTTTGTGTTTCTTTGTAGATATGTGGTGGACAATCATTTTAAACATTGGCGGTTTATTATTTTGTGTTCTCAGCAAGGGCTGCGGACGCTGCAGGACCTGGCTCCAGAGATGCGTTTGGCGATGGCCTGTGACCTGGAGGAAGAGGAGGGCGTAGACGGAGAGATATTTGACAGCGAGCATGGAAACTCCGTGAGCACCACGCCCGCCAGCACGCCGATGCCCCCCATAGAGATTCTGGTGGAGCAGATGACCGTGGTAGTCGAACCAGAGCCCAGGAAAACCAACGGGGGCGTGATCACAGAGCAGGTGACGGCCCTGCAGGAGCACCAGAGGCCAGGGTCCGAGCTGGGGGGTGTAGAAGTCGTGACGGAGCAGCCTGTGAGGTCCGAGTGCCCGCCCATCAGGTGAGTTGCTCTCATTTGTCTTTATAAATCATTGTCTTTGTGATTTTAATGAAAGTCATCACGAGTTTCCGCATTTTCCTGCTCTCTACCGACAGGGTGGACTCCCTCAGCGAGTTGCCTTCCCCACCTCCACCTCCTCCTCCTCCTCCTCCTCCTCCTCCTCCTCCTCCGCCAGAGACGTCAGGGGGAGCAGAGGTTGTCGCTGAAGAACCGGTTGTGGCAGATACGACTCAAGTATCTGAGCAGGTTTATAATATTGAAGGCGATGCTGCACTTTTAGCATCAGAAGACAGGTAAGAATCAAAGGGAGCAGAGAGTAGCAGTTTGTAATAAATGAATAGAAAACTAAAAGTGTGACATTTTGCTAAATGTACATATATGTGTTGTTGTGGATATTTAGATTACAAGACCTATATCACTTTAATGTCGTTCTCTGAAGTGTGAAACTTGATTACACCCAAAAAATTACGTATCAGCTCTTCTTAAGGTCTCTAAATTAATATATCTAATCTTTTTGGGTTAATTCTTACAAAAATAACAGTATAAAGACAATTTGTTGTGTTTGTACAGGCGGTTTATGGGGAATTATTTCTTGATTTCAGTCAGTTGCTGCTCCTTGCCAGGAAATAGTCACTCCCCACACAAACCTCCATAAACCAAGAGTTTTGTAGTTTGTTCACTTTGGTTTTTGTGCAGAAAGATATTACATTTTAATTACCGAGCTTTAGAGCTGATGCACACTTCATATGTAAAGAAACAGATGTGAGAGCTGTATTAATCCTCTCGTCTATATCTCGGTGTGAATGTGAGGAAGCATTTTGCAAAGTGTTCCTTTAATAACATCAATTAATGATGAACATCTTGGATTTCATAGGTACGTGTATCCAGAACCGGTCGCTCCTGTACCGCCGGAGACCGACTACAATGCACAGAGCTTGAAGGAAGCCAGCAGCGTAGGAGAGATTCCTTATGACACCCAAGATGCTAATGGCTTCATCAGCAACGATTACAGCACCGCCAACATGAATGGAGGGAGCGTCGCAGTCAGCCTGACTCCCTACACCCCAAATGGGTACAACGGGAACGGATACTCCAGCTACAATGAGAACGGAAGCGTCATCAGCATCAATGGAAATGGAAGCACGTTGAACGGCGGCGATGAAAACGGCAGCTCACTGACGAGCTACAATGGGAACAATGGCTACAGTGGAAATGAGAGCAGAGGTGCCCAGTTTATTAGGCGAAGGCTACTTCCTAACATCCCCAAAGGTCAGACACATACTTTTGTTTTGTTTTGTTTTACTCTTGTTTGAAATGACCTTATTTCACACAGTCGTTTGTGAGACTATTTTTCCATTAAGCATCATTCTTAACAGATTTACAATCAAAGTGTTTACTTAATTATTAATGTTCAGTTAAGTCATCACTGGGAATACTACTCAACCTATAAAAAAAACAATAATGAAACAATAATACTAATAATAATAGTAGTAAGAAGAAGAAGAACAATAAGAAAAAGAAGAAGAAGAAATAGAAGAACAAGAACTTAGTGCAGAGAGCGTCTAACAAATGATACAATTGGTTGCATTATGGGATATATACATAATATGACTGTAAACCTTATATTTAAAACCACCAGTTTAACTTCTACTTGAATAATCAGAGATGTTTAATTAAAAAACAATGTGTTATTTACCTTCTAACTATGATGTGAGATAATCACCAATTATTTATGCATGAGATTATAGTTGTAAACTTTCACTGGTAATGCCAAAGCCCCCCCACACAGGGTAATAGAGTCCTGACCCACTTCCTAGTTGTTCCTTATTGTTCCAGGTCGTACGCCTGCCTTTAACCTGCAGTGTCTGAGGCCTCAGAGCAGCCAGGACGACCTCCCCATCCCAGGAACCTATCGTGGAAACACATCCCAATCCAGGTCCCGTCCACAGGTACAACCACAGCATGGAACTTCTCTCAAACGGTTTTCAACCACCAAAACGTTTTGCATCTGGTTTCACTGGTCTTCTGCTCTCGCTCCCTTGTGTCAGACCCAGCAGAGCATCGAGCCCCGGCCCGGCAGCGTGTCCTCGATGTCTACGGCCTCCTGGGTAAACACAACGGCAGCTGGCGCCGCTCCTGTCCCGGGAATAATCCCACCCTCGGGGCGCAGGGGCAAGCTCATCTACTCTCCTATGATGCTGGTGGACGAAGCCACCGGCAGCAGTCAGCCGATGTGGAGCGACGGCTCTGCCAGCCTCCCCGCAGGAAGCCAGCCCGGCTGGCACCCCGGACAGACGAGGACCTACACCAGCATGAGGATGCCGCCGGTCAATCAGGGCTACGTGAACAAAGGCAGTGCCGACAGTCTGGTTGAGTCGGTGAGTAAACATATAACAACTTACAAGGACATAGATCTGTCTTAAAACTGTTGTCATTGTAAGATAGTTGGTTTGGTGAAGTGCTGAACCGTCATATTAACTTTATTTAATCCTAACGGGACAAGACTGTAGATTTTGTTCCCCATCACTTTCATTGGAGACTCCCACCTACTGTCTCTGTCTGTAGTTACAGAGGTAATGTGGCGTTTCAAGGTCTATTTTCTATTAGACTAATGCACCTTATCTTCAATTACGGTGAAGTGTAAGTAATTCTGGGACACTGATATTCATTCATATCTGTCCTACATGATATATGTCTTGTATTGAATTCATTATGGTCTTGAAGGGTCTGTGAAAGGATCTATTTGTGGTTGGTACGAACAGGAGGTATAATTACAGCAAGAAAAACTTATAGGACTCCTTAAATATACCCAAATATACATGATATGGTAAATGTTCTGTAAATACTATACAAAAAAATATAATTCCACAATCAGCCAGATATACACAGTAATATAATATATATATAATAAAAGGGAAAGAAATGAAGTTGCTGCTCAGTGGTGCCCATTTAGCATTTCAAAGTGGCAGAGAGTGAGTATCTGAAAACATAATCCCGTCTCACATATTTGTTTCTCTCCTCGCCAACATCAGATCCTGATCTCCGAGGGTCTCGGCGTCTACGCCAGGGACCCCAAGTTCGTGACCTTCGCCAAGAGGGAGATCGCTGAAGCCTGCAACATGAGCATGGACGACATGGAGAACGCTGCCACCGACCTGATAGCTCGCGGCGCCAGTCAGTCCCTCTCTCGTTTCGAGGAGGAGCTGGCCGATGAAATGAACTGTGTGATTTCTTACTGAGATCAGAGAACTGTGTGAGAAAGTGAAGTACGAAGTTCTACAGAAGAAAAAAGGAGCGCGAGAGTCTTTTTAAAAAAAATGAGGTGTGTGTTTATATCTTCTGTGGAGAAAAAAAAAGAAATGATGTGATGGAGACATGAAGTTTGTTGTCTCGTGACTGAAATGCTTTTGTTTGTGGATGCCAAAACACAAATGCACTTATTTTAAGAACACGTCAGTATGTGGCAGGACGCGAGCGGGTTTCCAGGGAACGCTAGGACCGCGTCTGGCAGAAGAACCTGCTGAAGATGACAGCAAACAGTTGCTCTTAGCTTTATGACAAAGGACCATTTTACATTGTAATTCCCTTTTGTACTGTACGTGAATTGTTGACACTTTGTTCAAGTGTGTATTCAGTTGCAATCATGGCACATGCACACATAGACTTAAAATATGTTAAACTATTAGATCAATAACACTCGTATACTTACACAGATGAGGAGATCCAGTTCACGAGTGCCCAGCAGCATTCACTAATTTAGAGAAATATTTAAATATATTATATTTAATATCCTCTAAGATGAAACACGCATTAGCAAAAAATTTATGAATATTTCTTTTTTTGTCATGTTGGGGGGTTGTATCCATTGTGCACAAATAAAAACAAGTTTTCTCAGTTTGGTGTTTTATTACGTCACCAAGGAGTTTATGTTTTCATCTGTGTCTGTTTGTTTGTCTTATTTAGCAGCATTACACAAAAACTACCACACTGATTATATGGAACTTGATGGAAGGATGAAGTGGGGGTCAGGGAAGAACACGTTCAATTTAGGTAAGGAGACGAATCAGGTTCAACAACTGTACACGAGGACAACACGTAAACAGAAAAGAGAGTAGTGACGACAAAAAAACACACACACAGGGTAAGTATCCCTTAATTACTTTCTCAACACTCACAAGGCTCCAGCGCTCAAAGCAAACTTTATTAATGTTGATAATAAATAAGGGAGATTATAAACACCTATGACATCACATGAAGCAGGGAACCTCCACCTCACACATCTCGCTACAGGTCACCTCCCACAGAACATGATAGATAGATGGTAATATTGTCGCTTTCACCAATTTCCTAGGGAATAATGATGTAAAGAATTAGGCGCATTGAGGGAGCTGGTATCTATGAAGGTACGGGGACTATTTGTTGGGTTGTTAGGCCTTGACGGAGGTATCTGCCCTTCTGTGGCTGACATGTTAGTTCTTTTTGTGACAGTTGTTATTCTTGTGCAGAAAGAATATCGTGTGACTCCAAACATTTTACTGGAGCTGAAAGGTCCTGGAGGTTTTTGTTTATTTAACAATGAATGGATGTGGAGAACCACTAAGAGAAACACACACAAAAGATTGAATTATGTAATCAGCCATTAATGGACCGGCAGATGGACAACATCTGGGATTCACTTCTTCTTTGAGGGGAAAACAACGCGTGCAAAACAATAACCTGTGCGTGTTCTTAATCCTGTTTTATTAGATTATTTTTTACTGCAATTTGCACAAATGCAGATAACTTGAACTCTCACTGAACCTCCCACAACTTGCTCTGCTCAGAATGAGGTTTGCCCGGTGAGAGGGAAAATATATTCTGCTTCAAACACAGTAGTTGTGAATGTCAGGTGATTCCGCCGCCTCTCTAATGACCAGCAGCAGTTAGTGCAACCTTTACATCTCCCCCCCTGAACATCCCTCCTCCTGCTCCTGGAGCAGGAGCAGCCTCCATGCCTCCCTCCTCTTCATCACAACTCCCTCCAGGCAAAAAATCTCCTCTGCCTTAGAATAAAGCTGCGCCGTGATTGGACGAACCGGCCCTTTTCTGCTCCACGCCCAGTGATTCGTCAGACGTCACGACGCTCGTGACGCAGTCCGGCTCTTCCTTCTGGGCGTCTTCCTCCCCTGGGCTGTTCCGGATGAGACGCCTCCCTCCCTCCGCCCCTCTGATCCTCTTATCAGCGAGTAAGCGGCCAAGATGGATGTTGTAAACCAGGTAAGGAGAAATATCCTCTATTTCGTTGTGGTTTCGTTTGGCAGCTGCGGTGGATTTATTCCTCCCGTGTATCTTTGTCGTGCGCTTTAATGAATATGTGCGTTTTTTTTTGTCGCAAACCACCGATTTAACGCGTTAACGCAGAGTTCCCCCCCCGATGCCTTGCAGTCGAAATATGAATGCATGCATTTGTCTAATACATGCATTCGTGCAAAGGCACCGCACGGAACCGGGGTGATTTTCCTCCAGTGATGCTGCAGTCGGTGTGATGGAGTGGCCCGGTCCCCAAAACGTGTGGGATGTCCAGGGGCTGCAGCAGCAATGACATTTGGCAAAAAAAGGGAAGGAGAGGATGTTGGGGAATTATCTCCAGAGATCTCGGCTAATTGATTTAGGTTGTTCGCGTATCAATTAGGCCGCTTGTTGCTAAGATAACAAACGGGAATCTGATTAATTTCCAAGGGGCCTCGGTGTTTTCAGCGGAGCCGCAGTAGGCCCGACACAGAAGGACGCGCTCCTGCAGCTCATCCTCTCACACTGAGCCGCCGCTGCTGCTGCTGCTGCTGCTGCTGCTGCTGCTGCTTGTGACAAAGACACAATTCATATCTACACAGGCGAGGAGCGGGTATCAGGCTGGTTTAGGATTTTATTTTTTCATTTCTTGATCATGCGTCATCTGCATAATGTGGCATTTTTTGGCGGTCAAGGGTGAGAAGCTTCCACAGCCCGAGGAGGAGAAGCCGAAAAACAAGACTGCTGCTTGTTCCTGTGCGGCCATTTATTGATGCACAAGCAGGGACAGACACACACAGACACACACAAACACACACAGACACACATCGCCTCCTTGGCGGTGCCGCATTCACCTGCGCACAAATGCATCCCAACCTTTTGGCTCCACAGACACAGACAGGTTCCTCACACACGAATAAAGAGGAGAGGAGGAGGAGGAGCGGCGCTGCTCAGGAGAAAACAGTCAGTTAATCAGCTTTGTCTTATTGTAATGCTGGCAGGAGCTCTCTCTCTCTCTCTCTCTCTCTCTCTCTCTCTCTCTCTCTCTCTCTCTCTGTCTCTCTCTCTCTCACACACACTCACACTCACACACACACAGAGAGTCGTGTCTCCATGACTTCAGAGGACATTACATTGACTTACATTGATTTCCTGGAGACTTACTCTAACCTCAACCAGAGTTACTATACACGCCTAACCCTTAACCTAATCCTTAACCTATCCCTTAACCTTTAACCTAACATTAATTTAAACCTTAACCTAACCTCAACCTAAAAGCTTAACCCTAACTCAAAACATGCCTTCACCTTAAAATGTAATTATTTTGATGGTTTACATTTTAGGGACTTGATTTTTTGTCCCCACAAGGAAGACAAGTCCCCACAATGTGACTGTGTGAACAGATTTAGGTCCTCACAATATCAGTAATACCTGGACCACACACACACACACACACACACACACACACACACACACACACACACACACACACACACACACACAAATACACACACACTCTCTCACACACTTGTAGTTATACATTAGTGAGGACACTCATTGGCATAATGCATTCCGTAGCCTCTTACCCTATAACACTAACCTAAACCTAAACCTAATTCTAAACCTAACCTCATTCTAAACCCAATTCTAAATCTAACCTACAACTACACCTACATTAAACCTACTTGTAACCTTAGTTTACCCTAAAACCAAGTTGGTCTTTGATCAACTGAGGACCGGACAAAATGTCCTCATTCCGTAAAGTCTATCCTCAAAATGGTCCTCACAAAGGTTTAAAGTAGAAGTACACACACACACACTAAATCTGTGCCTTTGAAGTCAACATCACTAAACTGTAGTTCTCCAGCATCTCAAAGCTTCCAGCTGAGACTCCCTTTATTCACCGGCACATATTTGCTCTGTAACAAGCACCTGCAGGTGCCGGCAGCGGAACAGGCCTGCAGGTCTGTGGCCTGTGAGGCTGAGCTAATGTGTTTGTTTTATTTTTTTCAACAGCATCACCGTCACCACGCCTGGTTCTTACACACAGAGAGAGTCTAATATGACAACGTTGAAAAATGAGCTGATCTCTTATGTTTGTGTCTTGACAGTTGGTGGCCCAAGGGCAGTTCACTATACTCAAACAACCTCTGGGATTTATAAAAGTTCTACAATGGGTAAGTAATCTTCTTTTTACATATCTATTGTTGACTGCAAGAAATAACACTAATGCATGAGTATTTTTAATTTTAATCATGTTTTTTACTATAAATAATAATCCCATGTCTCTTACTGGCAGATTTTTGACCTTCTTTTACACAGAGGTCATAAAGCTGCATGCAGCTTAATAATAGATGTCACTATTCTCTCATAGAGACAGTAAATCATTCACAGTTGAAGCCTCTCGAACACTCAGGCAGATCTGTTTCTTTTTCTCCTTCTCATGTCGAGTAATTACTCTCTGAGTTGTATTTGAATGAAGACTGAGATTATTCCTGAGGAGTCTCTCGTATCCGTGTGGTTACGATGATACCGCCCCAGCAGGCCTGAGCCGGAGACACCAGCAGGATGTGTTACGTCACTGTCGTAGTAACACGGCGTCAGTCCGCTGAGAAATATAATGACAGTTTGTCAAATCCTCCACAGAGGACGCGACCTCTGCACACGAGCGCTGGTTGTTACTGCTTTTTTGATTTGATGTGCATGTTCTCCTCCACCAGATGATGGAGCCAGCAAACTATCGATGCTCTAGTTTAACCAGGAAGAGCAGTTTGAATACCGTCACTTCATTCAGCTCAAGTGTTCAGTGTTTGAGAAAGATTTTTTATTAATATAACACTATAAAATATGGACTCTTACGACTTTGTATCACGTCTATTATCAGACAAGCGACCAGAGAATATCTCAGATTTTTATATTATTTTACAAAATTATTAAACATTGCAATGTGTTGAGCATAAATGCCAAACACCGGCTTCTCATTTAAGATTAATTACTGCTTCTCTTTGTCTTGTTCAATCATAAAGTCAATATCTTTGGTTTGTCGGCACCACAAAACAATCAACATGATGACATCATCTTGGGATGTTGTAACCTGAGATACTATTTCCTGTTATTTACTAGCACAAACAATTCCATCAGTTAATTGAGAGAATAATCAACAGATTGCTGAAAAATGACAATAACTGTGAGTGTAGATTCACCCAGGAGCATATTCAGACTTTTTTTAGATGATGAATCATTAAGGATATTGTCCTGCAGCCGCACATATCTTCACATAATCCGTTGTCATCCACACTGTTTGTCCTCCGTCAGCAGCAGCAGCAGCAGCTTGCTGAGGCTGCTGGGTAAACAGCCGGGCTTCTCTATGGCAGTTTGTTTTCTCTACAGCTGAGGCTCCACGGTGGTGGGAATACTGGTGCTAATGACAGCTGAGCGAGGACCTCTCAGATCTGTGCGTCCTTTCTTTTCCTTTTCTTGTCTTTTCTTGCCTTTTCCTTTCTGATGCGATGTTAGAAACTGGCTCTACTATGATCAACACTGTGACCAAAATTATTTGGTCTACGGAAAATGAAACAGCAACTATCTTCGTAATCGATTTTTATAATTTTTTCAAATTTAGTTTAGGCTTCTACAATTTGAGGATTTGACAATTTCAATTTACGTAAACACTTGCATTTATTTCCTTGGGTGTTTAGAAAGGCCCCCGTGTAATGAAATGGTTCATTACTATTATGAATATTATGAATATATATTTATAATAAACAAAACAAGGCACCTGAGGAGGTCACAAAACTGGAAAATTTAAGAAACAAGACAAATTAATCAAAAAAATGAAATACTAATTAGTTTCAGTCCTAATCATTTTAAGTAATAATAATAATTATAATAATTTGATAGTCTATACTGTATATATTCTGGATATAATTCTCCTGATAATTGATCCTTGAATAAAGATATTCTAAAGAATTTTTGGAGGGTAGATGAGGAGGAAATTGATGGGGTGTGGGTTGGTCCCTTTCTGGGCATGGACCCTGTAAATCTTCGCTACGCCCCTGCTCCTCAGCCCTGAGAACATAACACAACCCAGATGAAAACGTGCGTGCCAGTGCAGTCCCACTCTGTAATGGGCTCTGCAGATATGCCAGGGAACAGTCAGAGGCATGAGTGTGCTGCATGACTCCGTAGTCCTTCCCTGGAGCTGTGTGAGTGTGCCAACACCTCATCACTGCCTCCCTGGGTCACAGCGAGCCCACCACCAATCAGAAGCCCCGCTCAGGAAGCCAGGCTCCATGAATCATCTGTCAGAGGGCCTGCGTGCCTCCGCGTCAGACTATAGGAGGGGCTGCTGGAGCTGCTGCTCTTTCTGGATTAATATGGGCATGCATCACGAGCAGCACAGGGTTTTTCAGGAGGGGAGAGAGGAGCCACCCCTCAGAAGTATTTTTCCTGTTTAAGTGAAGCAGGATTCAGTGGAAAACTGGCAGCGATGGAAACAAAAATACCATTGTGCAGTAGAAATCAAACCTTCTCTGGCATCCGCGATGTGCTGATGTGATTTTTATATAAAATACAAAGCAGCAGTGTTCATATTCATATAATTGAAAGTAGATGTAAACGGATTCTGTCACGTGTGGGTTGAGGATGTGCGATCTTGGGATTTGTTTTCTACACCCGAGGAGTAAAAATACTCTTTATCTGTGAAAAATGTGTGAGATGAAAACAACGTCCCCGTATGTGTGAATCCTGTCGCTTTACCCACCTCATATTTTCCCCACATCACCCCACCCCTCTCCCTCTGTGTGTCTCTGGGGAATAGTGCTGACAAAGCTTAGATATGATGGATGTTGGAAGACATTGAGTTCCCAAATATACAGCTCAACCACAGAGTCTGCAAACCTTCTCCTGCCTCTGCTGCTGCACGATGCTGTGCTGGATTTCATCTGCATTCAAATTTTCACCCTCTGACTCACTCCCGGCAAACATGAAAAGAGGCTGTTTCTGTGAGAACATGAAGTAAAGAGCCTTATTCGCTCTGGTTTAGTCCCTAATGTGTAATAAAAGCTGTTGGTTTTGTTGTAGCTCAGAGGGATTTTACTGTCAGACACTTTCTCTGGTTATTACTCCAGGGCCTCAGATGAAACCTTCCACAGCTCCAGTTTATTTTTTCCCTTTTGTTGCCTTTGGCTTTCCATGTTTTTATATAATGTGCGACAGTATATACAGTATTATATAAAATATCAGAACCTCGGCAAAACACCCACGTTCATTGAAAAATATATTTTTTATTTTTGTAATTACAATTTTATTCTGATAAGGATGGATTTCAAAGGTTTTGTGCCATATGAACTTGGACAGGATTTAATGTTTTCAAAATAAAATTGACAAATTTTGTATCTTGGTCATAATTAAGAAAGAAAAAATCTAATTAAATAAAAAATCTTAATCTAAAAATGCGGATCTTATTTGTTGATGGACAAATTGTAACATCTGATATATTATTTTTTTATTTTTGTGATTCTCATCATTCTACTGGTATTTATTCATGTGTGGATCAGTTTTAATGTAGAGAGGCAGAGACAGAAAGACAGACATTGTGAGGAGAGACAGATCGTTTGTGTCGCAGTGTGCAGGATTGTGTATCTTCTCGGCATAGAGGAGTTGACAACCATCCAGAATACCAGGAGGGGTAGAAACCAGCGTCTGCCTCCTCACTATGTGATGTGTTACCATGGCACCTAACACTCAGCGTGCCACCATTTCTTCTCTCGGCCTGTTTGTCCTTCTCTTCCTCCTCCATTGCCCGTCCTTCCAGTCATCTATCACTGTAAATCTACAGCTCTTAATTGTGCTATTGTGCGCTCTGTTCGGATTCTGTTTCCTGGTTGTGGGTTTTAGACTTATAAGCTAGTGGTGTAGGCCAATGTTGGTCAGTCCACCATGTTAGTTTAGAGCAATCAGAGGCTTTGTGGTTTTGAGTAAAAAGTCTCAAAAGCTGTGGATGACCATTAAGTTTCGACAGATTCATTTCCCCCCCCTGAATAAAATGTAATAAGCACAGAAGGTTTGTAAAGACGGGTCGTCACCCATCTCCACTTTGTACCGTTATATGAAAATGAATCCAAAATATTACGGGAGCGGCCATCTTGCCTTGATCACGTCATTTGGAGTTTCACATGCTCGACCAATCACAAGTCAGTCTCAGCGGTCAATCGCGATGTTTCCTCCTGTTTTTACAGCAAAAAATAACGAATTAAAAACCAAACGTACAGGAAAAATGAACATTCGAACATAAATCAGTGTGATAAGTAAAACTATTCAAGATTCACATTCAGCTACATATAAAAATGGTGCTTACCTCAATTAATTCATCAAATCTTTGTGGTTCTACTAAATAGCTAAATGAAATGTAATGGTTCAAATCCCTTTAGGATCATGCAGTTACTTAAAGGTTCAGTGTGTCAAATTTAGGTGAAATGGATCTATTGGTAGAGATTGAATTGAAAATAATCCAAGTGATGTTTTCATTAGTGTTTAATCATCTAAATTGTTCGAATTGTTGTTTTCTTTACCCTAGAATAGTCCCTTGGAAGGGGAGGGTGAGGTGAAGGGTGTTCAGCTGCAATATGCAACGTCACCACTAGATGTCACTAAATCCTAAACACTGAACCTTTAAATAGAGAATCCAGCCCAAAGTTTATTTTATCTGTAAAGAGGAAGACAGGAGCCAAATGTGCAGCCGGGGCCCCAAATGTTGTCGGCCTCTATATTGATTCATCTCATGAAACCTACAAACCACCTCAGAGGAATAATGAAAGAACAATATGGACACTGGGAGCTTTAAAACCCATAAACCGCCTCAATAATAGTAACAGTTAGCACCATGAGGCAGCTATAATAAACAAAATGAGATAGATGATTTATATCTTCTGGTCCAAGTAATGCACACAAGTGTAAAGGTTTGTGCCGACACTGCACATGCGGTACGTATTGATTAATGGCACAACTGCTGCAGTGTAACATCCTGCTTTTCTTTGTGGGGTTTAAATGCTGCAAAAAAACACATCCCACATTTTGCTGCCTCGTCGTAGGATCTCACATATTTTGTTTTAATATTTAATTATGTGTTTTCTGAACATTATTTAATACTATGTATGTAAACCTTTACTAGTAATAACCCAAATTTAAATTATGAACCTGAATATGAGCAGAATATGTCTCCTTTAAAGTAAATTGACACCTAAAGAAGCGCCTGGTTTGAACTTAGAAAGAGGTAGTGGCTCAGGTGGTAGAGCGGGTCATCCACAAATCAGGGGGTCGATTTCTGTCCTTTGGCAGAATACTTAACCCCAGAATTCCCCCTGATGATGTACCATTGGTGTGTGTTAGATAAATGCTATTTAATATATAATAACATAATCTTTAAATAGTTCCATTATACTTTGTAAAAAATAATACAATCATTTGTGTTTTGGGGCAGATTTGAACGCTTTAAAGCTTTTTCTTCGCTTGAAATTTGCAATAGACCGAGTTATTTATCAGACTCACACACTAATGCCGCCACTTCCATCACATCTACAGTGATTTGCATTGATTATTAAAATGTGTTAATAAGCAGCGACAGGGAGGGAGACTGTTCGTGATCATGGGAGTCGTCTCTAAAAGATAAAACAGCCCTGCAGGAACAGAGAGGGTCGAGTGTAGTGATCACAACGAGCTTCAGGCGGCTGCTGTGTGTACATCCAACAAACAAGCCTCCGACTCACATTAGCTGAAAGATTACTGTAAATAGTTTAGTGTGCTGAAGCCTGCGGCAGGTAGACGACAGGACGAGAGAGATTCCTTTGTCTATGGGTGTGTGGGATTGTGTATGTGTGTGTTTGTACAAGCTCACGTGTGGGGGTGTGGCTTTGTGTGTGTGTGTGTGTGTGTGTGTGTGTGTGTGTGTATGTTGTGACTGGCTGTACAATCGCTTGTAGTTGAGTATTTGGCGACAGATGGTGGAGCACCTCAGATTAATGGCTGGATTTTCTATCCAATCGGATCTGGCCCACAGTGTAGGGAGGGTGTGGTATAAATAGTCGTGACTTGTCTAATCTGCTGTGCGAGTGTGTGTGTGTGTGCGTGTGTGTACGTGTGTGAGTTTATCTTCATGCGTGTCAGTTTGTGGTATTAACGTGACAGCCTCTGTTGCACCACAAAATACAACTGAACATCTTCGGCAATACAACGGTAACCATGGCAACAGTTACAGTCCTCGCCGTGTGACCCGGTGATTCCGTCGGCCCTGATTTGCAGTCTGTGTGCGTTTCCCCCGGCAGCTCCACCGTGATTGGCTGGAGCGCTGGTACTGCTCGTTGCAGGTGGTGGAAGCACAGCCTGCAGCTCTCTGTGGAAATGGAGCCGTCACCTGTTTTACACCACAGCTCTTTGTTGACATGGTTACATAACTGAACTGTACTGGGGCGTAGAGATTCGTGTATATGATCAGTCATAACGGTTTGATGGTGTTTTCTGTTTTCCACAGTGTGACTGATATGCGTCGTCTCCTTTCTCCCGCAGATCTTTGCCATCTTCGCCTTCTCGACATGTGGCAGCTACTCCGGCATGTTCAAGATGTCCGTGGAGTGTAAAAACCGGTCGGAGAGTGACCTAAGCATGGAAGTAAAATTTGAATATCCATTCAGGTTTGTATTTTTTTTTTTTTTGCCTTCACAGTCTCCGGTGTTGTAGAAGTGAGAAAAAATAAATCAAACAACTTTCATCTTGAATCTCTGTGTCTTTCTGTCTTCAGGCTCCATCAGGTTTACTTTGATGCCCCCACCTGTAAGGGAGAGAAGACCGAGCGTCTATTCCTGGTCGGGGACTACTCCTCCTCAGCTGAGTTCTTCGTCACCATCGGTGTCTTTTCCTTCCTCTACTCCATGGCAGCCCTGTCTGCTTACTGTTTCCTTCTGGAGAAGTACCGCGAAAACAACAAAGGGCCTCAGATTGTGAGTTTGTTCTTCCCTCACACCTTCTTGGTATCGAAATTCCTACAACTAGACCTATGATTAGTATTTAGCAGTGGTTGCACAGTAACAGTGATTCTCTTGTCTTGATGATCACCAGGACTTTATCGTGACGGCGGTGTTCACCTTCTTTTGGCTGGTATCTTCCTGTGCTTGGGCTAAAGGCCTGTCAGACGTGAAAACGGCCACCGATCCAGAGAAGGTCATCACTCTCATCCCGGCCTGTGACGAACCAGAGACTCGCTGTAAGGAGCTCTACGACCCCAAGGTCTCCGGCCTGAACACCTCTGTGGTGGGTCCTTGCTGCTTCACACTGAACTGAGCTGTGTTGATATCAGGACAGTCACGGAAAATCGCTGCTAGAACTAACACTTATCTGCTCCACAGGCTTTTGGCTTCATCAACCTGATCCTGTGGATAGGAAACCTCTGGTTCGTGTTCAAGGAGACCGGCTGGATGACTGCCTTCGCTGGAACATACGTCGCGTCGCAGGAGAAGCAGCCCGCCCCCGATTCCTTCGCCCAGGGAGACTACGCTCAGCAGGACCCCTACGCCGGCTCCCAGGGAGGCTACCAGCCCGACTACGGCCAGCAGGGAGGCTACACCGAGGAAGGAGGCTACAGCCAGGGCTATGAGCAGCAGCCCACCTCCTACTCTAATCAAATGTGAGCCTGTCCAGCCAAACCAGCGCTGCAGGATGGTGAGTGTGCAAATTATCAGCGTTCGGACGTTACTGCTACGCAAATGTCAAACAAGCATTTCTCTGAGCCTTTCAAAAGCCTCATTCAAATGTGGATACAGTGTAACACTCAAAACTGGAAAATGTATCCGCTCGACAATCACAGATAACAGAGCAAATAACCTGTCAGAATCATCCTGTTGACAATATCAATATTCAACAATTATTCCCACCTTCTCAGCTGCAAATTCCGATGTGGTGTTTAGAAACATGTTACAAATGAGACCAGTAAAACAGCCGCATTCATTGCTTAGATTGATTCCACTTCTGAACCCTCATATTAGCATCAGCTGGTCATAAATGATCAGTGTTTCTTTACCCACAATGTGGAGAATTATCACCATTGTGTTTGTAACTGTTCTGGGCCACAGCTTTATTTTTTGGTTTCATCTCAAAGCTCTCATTGTGTTGTTTTCAGGCAGCTGTGGTCTGTGAAAAAGCTCTAAAAACCCAGTGTACAGCGCCTGCTCAGGACCAATCCACAGACTGACACAGTTAGAGACTAGAGCTGGTGAATATAATGCATCATTTGGCTGCTAAAGAGCCAGAGGGGTTGGTGGAAACCAGCACAGAGCAAAGATATGGTCATTCAGATTTGAGGACTTGATGATATGTGCACAGTTTAGTGAGAGTGCTCCCAAGTGACCAACAAAACGAGTTATTTTGGTTGAAGAATGTATTTTTGCACGGCAGGATGTTGTGGATGTTGTGCCACATCATTTATACTAAGAGGGCATCTAATCCAGGATATGACTTATGAAATGCACACACGGTTATGCAATTATGATTTTAATTTAGACATGTGAAACTATCCTTTAAAAGCAACACAGCCAGCAGTGGTTGTTCTTTGACACAATTGTGTTGAGTTTCAGAGAGATGGACAGTGTTCGAAACATCTGACTCACAAAGTAGACTATGGCCCAATCCCTTTTATAGTAATTCCTATGGGAAGCTATAGTAGATAATCAATCTCCTGCTCTTTTTGCCCTTGAGTTCCACAGTTACCCAGTAAAGCACAGAGTGAAAGAGATTTTTTTTCGTTTGGTGCTTCGTGGCTGTAGAAAATCGTATGTGAAGAAAATTTGCTTTTTCTGTCATGGGAATCATCACAAAGTTATTTCCATATCAGCTTTTCATATGAATTTGTTCACAGTTACTGGTTAATTAATTAAAAATATTTTCCCTCCCGCTGTCTCTCCCTTCTCCACCTTTCTCCTCCTCCCAAGGTGACCTTGTGATTTGGGAGTGTGGCTCTCGACCATCGCCTGCATTTCCACACTCCTCTGTGTGTCTGTTTGTGTATCTGTGTGTTGACAGGCGGAGGGAGGGAGGCATGGAGGGCACAACCTGGTGGGGCCTGGGGAGGGGGATCGCCATCGCGGAGCAGGATCACGGCGGTGTGAGGGATGGGGGATGGGGGTGGGGGGGTGGGGGTTGTTTGGGGGGTCTTTACTGTAACATGATGTTTATTCTCGTGATGTATTTAACTGTAGAAGACAACAGAGGATTGTCTGTTTGGTTATACGAGAAAAACTTGAATACAAATACCAAAACATTCGTTGACGAACATTTAAGAGAAACCTTGTAATGGAAAAAGACTAACATTTATGGAGAAAAAAAAAAAAATTGTAGTAATATTTAACTTGGGAGAATGTATTTGTCTGTGCTGTGTAAATATCAACAGGCGATTATATGTACACAGTTGAATAATTGTGCACTCCATATTAGTTGTTATACAACAAATGTTGAGCACAGAGTTATTCAATTGCATTTACTTTGGTTCTTTTTAGGAGCTCACATAGTTTGACCTTTGCCCTTCAAGTCCCTTAAATTGTTCACAACACACTGATGGTTTTATTAATTCATCTCAGAATCTGTGAATTTGTTTCTTCTTTCTTTTCTTTTTTTAATCCCTCGTGTCGTGGAAAATGCGATTGAAGTGTTAAAAGGAAAATGAAAAGAGAATTATCAGTGAGTAATCAAAGATTAATATATAATAGTAGAAGTGAATGGATGACAGCAGTGGGCTACAAGTAGGTTGTTTCCACTTTATTTATGTTTTTATATATATATTTTTCAATCAAATATTACTGTCAAGAGAGGGTGAACTCTCGTAATACACGGAACATGTTAAATCCTGACATACAGAAGATTAAAAATAACATAGGGTTAAGAAAATTAGTGAGCATGGTAGCATCTCGTGTTTGCAGTGCTCTATAGTCTACTATCGGTATGGAATTTGTTAATTGGGGCAGAGAACAACAGTTTTAGAAGTGCGTGTTTGTTTTTTTGTTCACATTTATGTAACGCCATCTAACACGTTTTGTCGGTGAACCCTCATCCTGTTTGCGAGCGCCTTTTTGTGTCCTCCAGAACGTTTAAGACAGAGTCATATAGTTTTTTAACTGGTGTTTCTATCACACATGCATACTCACAATATTAACAAGAACAGGTAAATGAGAATAAAGTATATCTCTGGTTATGCCATGGTAACAAATATTAATATTATTATTAGGCGGTCTGAACAGTATATCTCCATATATACTTCTCCTGCATCCTCAATCCTTCTTTATCTATTCTCTTTCTGAAGGCAACTGAATTTACTGCATGCATCTTTACACATTATATCCAAAAGCATCCCTGAACATATTTGAGAGGCTCAAAGCTGCCAGAAAGCATTAGACTAAATCAGCTCTGCTCCATTCTACTCAAAGCACAACGTTAAGTACTGCAATAATTACTTCTCTCCAGATTTGACTGCACCCGTCCTACTGCCAATCCTCTGTTTGGATATATACGAGATCGTGTTTGCCAAATGGTAAGAGGTGTGTCTTGATTGGTAGTTTTGCATCCACAGTTCTCGTCTGAGTGAGTCGTCCTCCACCTCCAGTACATCGATCCATTGCACTGCCTTGGTTCACTCCTTCTTTTGTTTATTTTCTAAATCAGGGTTCTTTGGTTCAGGCAGTGTAGAAGCACCTGGCTCTCTCTCTCTCTTCCTCTAGCCCCCCCTCTCCACCTCTGTTTTTTTTGTTCTCTTTCTATGTCCTTCACTCTTTTATTGTAGCTCTTATAAATATGCTGAAATGAAATATACTCTGTTGTTAGTGGTGAATGATGTCTTGTGATACTCTCTACGCCTTTGGATAGTGCTGTGTTTATTGTGTATGATGTATTCATATTAGTATTTACGATAATGATAAGTCAGAGAAAAAAAATATCCAAGACTCTCCAGAAATCTGATGTATTCTTATTATATGGGATCCATGTGAAACAAAAATGAAATAAACTTGAAATTATTCTGTTGAAGGTTAAAATGTGTACTTCTGTTCATAGGAGTTGGCTGTTTGATTTGTTTTATTTAATTTTGCTTCATTGAGTTGAGTTTACTAAAATTATGTTTTAAAATGTTAATTACCAGTTTTATTAATACAGGAAACAGAAAAACACACTGACCTTTATACTCAATATGTAGGTTAGCTGAACCACTACACATACATATGAAACTAGAATGTGCATTTCCTGTAGAAAGTGCAGTGTGATTACTGACATAAATAAATGTGCATGGCTGTATAAGAGTATAAGAAGGACGGTAAGTATGGGGTTCACCAGGTTTCATTCCTTATAATTGTAGAGATATTCATCAGATTTCATCTTATTTTACTTATTCCCCATAGAAAACCACGAAAGAAATTTTACTGTTGTGTAAAGATAAATTGACATATTCTTAATCTGAGAGTTAAGGAGTCAAACACTGATTGGGTTGTTATTTTATCGTTAATGTAATTATCGGATGTGCATGGACTAATAACAGAACAATTACTGTTTTAATGTGTCACATGTACATGTCGAGAAGAACTAGAACTACTGCACTGTGGTTGTATGCCTCTGCCAAGCAGTGCAGTTTCTGTCAACATACATTTCTGGATTCATAGAGATCACCGAGACCTTAACCTGACCACTGAAATCTGATCAGTTCATCTTTGAGCCCAAGTGACAACTGATCAACAGTTTTGTGATACCACCGTGACCTTGCCCTCTGACATATGACCACCAAAATCCAGTTGATACATTTATGGGTCTAAGTTAACATATAGGCCAAATTTGAAAGAATTCCCTTTTGGATGTACCTGAGATATCAAATTCACAAGGCAAAATATGTGTTTTGAGAGGTTACAGTGACCTTGAACTTTGACCTTTGACCACCAAAATCTAATCAGTTCTTCTTTGAGTCCAAATGAATCTTTGTGCCAAATTTGAAAACATTTTCTCAAATTGATCTTAACAATCGCGTTCAAGAAAATACATCAACATACTTTGTGAGGCCAACGCGACCTTGACCTTTGACCCATGGTTACCAAAATCAAATCAGTCAATCCTTGAGTCCAAGCGATTGTTTGTATTCAATGTGAAAGGAGTTTTTTCCCAGGCGTACCAGAGATATCATGTTCACAGGGCAAAAAAAAAATATCTATCGATCTCACACTGACCTTGACCTTTGACCACCAATCAGTTTACACCATGTTTTTAGCCTAAACGTCTGCTGAGATCCTCCACTGGAGGCGCACTTCCGGTAGCGGACATTTAGGCTAAAAACATGGCGTAAACTGATGGTGTGTATGGAGACTTGGATGACACCACAGGAGCAGTGTGGAGGCTTTTTATGTGTTTTGTGGACTCAAACACTTCCCCCATCCTGCCATCGACACAGTGGCGAGTAGATAATAAAACACTTTAAGATAAGAAGTCCTTTATTAGTCCCGCAAATGGGGAAATGTGCAATGTTACAGCAGCAGAAGACAACACATAAGTAGCAATGAACTATCCCCTTTAACGCAACTTTGAGTTTTTCTCGGGTGTGACATCATTGTTGAATTTTCTTTCCGAGGTGCTCCTGAAGGCAGCAGCTTGCGGGGTCTTGCGAGAGTGTTGTGTTTCCCGGGCAGCTCGTGAAGGCCTCACCCTCTGTGCCCAGTAGTACCAGCGGCACCAGGGGAGGACAACGCCCCGCGTCAGACGCTCGGTCCCCGGGTCCCTCAGCTCCTCCTCGGCTCCTCCTCCTCCTCCTCCTCACTCACGCACAGCGACAGCAAGAGCTTTCCGAGGCAGATCCGCTGTGGCCGTGTACAACCAGGATATTACTCCCGCTACACCCCTGCTCCTCTGCTCCTCTGCTCCTGCCTTTCCCTCCCCCCGGAGAAGCGGACTCAACCGCCGCGGTGGAAGAAGACAAACCAACCGTCCATCTTCCGCGAGCCTTTTAGCTCCACTTACCCGCTGAGTGTGTGTCTGTCCTGCTCCTCTGTGTCCGGTGGAAGCTTCACCTTTTAAACACACACATATATATATATATAGAATAGAATCAGTTATCTGACGCAGAATGGCCGATCCAGGCGACTCCAGCCCCGGTGCCAACTGCCTGGAGAAGTTGAAAAGTTACGTGAGGACCCAGAAAGGTGTGATCCTCGCGGCAGAAATAGTAAGTTCACCCCCCCCTCCCCTAACTTTCACTGGAGCGTGTGTGTGCGCGCGTGTGTTTGCCGCCCATCAATACTCCACTCGTCACGTAGCCTGTGCTTGTTTATTGATTTGATTTCTTGCCTCCATTTCTTTTTAATTTCCCTTCTTTTTTTGAATCGTGTTTAGTGATCGTGGTCGTCAGGGAATGTGGCGCATGTGTTGTTGGGGGGTGTGGTGGTGGGGGGGTCTCTCACCTGTCACATGTGGCCCCTCTTGTTTTGTCATTTGGCACCAAAGCACCAAATGTGGCGTGTTAATGGCAGAGGGGAGGTTTATGCGGGTTAACCGAGTCCACTGTCTCCCCACCCACCACCACCACAACAGGCTGGGTACTATTTGTAGGCAGGAGATGAGCCCTGGTCCAAATATGGTGAAGAGTAAAAGCAAATGTATGTCACATTCCTACAAGTAGAAAGTGAGTTTTCTTCTCCTCCCTCCTCCTCCTCTTCCTCCTCCTCCTCTGCCACATAACAAATTTTATATTTTGCACATCTGGCCCACAGGAGCAAAGTGAAAAGCCAAAGCAACACCTCAGCACCAGCCATGAGGGAGCTGTGGCCTAAGGGCAACCGCTTCCTCTGCGGAAAAACGTTGTATTTATACTGTCCTTGACCTGTATTTTCACATGGGCGCCTTTTGTTTGCGTTTCGCAGCAGCGAGTTCTCCCAACACAGGAGTCACTCTGACCTTAAAGGCTGTGCACAAGTTTCCAGTGTAGGAACCAAGTGCATTTGTTTCACGTTCACAGTCGTCACTGTGCACATTTGTACTTTACATGCAAAACATATTCACTCTTATATCTGCTGGATCCAGATCTGTATTTGGATCCACACCAAATTGCACACACACTCATAGATGTCAGGACCGTAAATACAGCAGATTCTTCTTCCCACACGCTCCGTGCATTATTTCCTGGGAACATGTCAAAATACGCCCTGCGTTGAAATGTTAAAGACAGTGGAAAAGAATGTATGGATCCGCCCCTTTATACCCATGTCTGCCAAGTTTTAATGGCTTCTCCCTTGGCTCATGTCCAATCTTACCCTCCGGTGTCATGGTAATCCATACGGTAGTTTCCTGTTGACAAACAAATAAACAGACAAACAGACAGTGGTGAAAACATAACCTCCTTGGCAGAGGTAGATATGATGCGTTGTTATAAGTTAAACTGCAAAAAAATCCTAATTTTGACAAACTGCAACATTTAAGAAACATTTGCAACTCACTGCCTTAGTAATGAGTCAATAACACAGTAAGCCATGGCCTGTCTGCATAAATAATAATAATACAATAATAATAATAAACTTCCTTTATAGAGAACTTTTTAAAATCCACATAACAAACTGCTTTCATATGGCAGCAAAATAAAACAGACTGGTAATAAAATCAAGTCCAAATTAGAACGGATAAAAACAATTGCTCAAAAAACATGTATGTGAAAACATAGAAATTAAAAGTAAAAAAAAAAGTCTTTAGTTTTACTTTTTGGTACTTTAAGTACATGTACTCAAGTAAAAATTTAAACCAGGACATTTTCTTATTACAATTGAGTAATTTGAGTGTCGTATGTGTCTCTTCCTTTGCTGAAGTAAATTATTTGAATGCAAGGTTTTATCTGGCTCCTCTGGCACATGCACTGAATGTGTAACCACAGTGTTTTTACTTTCCCAGTTTCTAAAAAGTGTTGAAAGCTCTTTGTGTCAGTGACTAAAAGCTCTGCTCTCATAACTCAGAGAGCTCATTATACAGCAGGGCCTCAGATGCTGCTGGTCAGCTGTCCACCCACTCTAAAATGTTTCTCTCTTTTTTTGGATCTAATGGAAATTCCAGGCTGTGTGTGAAGTTTGGCCCCGAGGAACAAAGAATGCGTGAACTGCTTAGCGCACATCTCCGGCGTGCCATTCAAGGATACATGTTAGTGCGTCGCTGGACTCGACACCCAGTTTGCTTCTCCCTCTCGGGACTCTTCTCCTAAGGAAGTCATCAGTGATGTTGGATATTTGAAATAGTTTACACTGCAGGGAGAGGATCGGGGGAGGGAAACAGGAAGAGAAATGTCGTTAGTGCTTATTATGCCCAATCTAATGGGAAATAACAGTTTCAACCGCAGCAGCATTTACCAGTTTCAGATCTACAAGCGAGTTGAGGTTAAAAGTGTCAAGGATTTTTTTTTGTTGGCATTTTGGATTGTCAGCCAGTTTTGACAGCACAGCTTCCACACCCTGTCAAATGACGTGAATATATCTTTTCTTTTCTTTTATGCCTCCTGTCAGCGGCAGGACTAAACTTGAACATGTTGGAAGTAGCAGAGCAACATGCAGGTCTCAGTCACACCCATGTAGAGCGGATTTCTGTCTGCTGTGAGTGATAAGTCAGGATGACTCATGCACTGAGTTGATCCTTCACCTCACTGTTATGCATTATGAATAATAAATGATCATTGCACTGTTTTATGACTGGAGATCATTTCTCCATGGTTACCTATTTATAGGAAATCCTTCGAAGGGTAAAAAAAAAAGAGACGTTTGAGAAACATTGAGTCACAGCGAACAAACGAAACCCAACTTTCCATTTTGCCCTGAACACACATGGTAAAAACCTTAGCGACAGCGAGCATTGAAATCCGCCCCAAAATGTAAGGGACTTCCTTAGCAACCAAGGCTGTTTGGTGCATCTCCGCACAACACACAACCTCCTGGCTCTCGTGTTGCTGCTGACTATAATTAGCCAAACCGTTCAGAACAATTTCCCTCCAGTCAGTTTTAAAAGAGCAGCTCATTATAGCGATGTGAATAGAACCGAGCTGGGATCCCTTTTAAAAGCTGACCCACGCAGACAGATCCACCGCTGTGTGGGAAAACAGAAAGGTGTGGACGACTCAGAGCCTTTCTTGTTCTCAGGGACCCGTGCAGTGGGTGTTTCTCTGTACGGCGGCTACTCCGGGCCTGAATAGAGCCTCTTTTGTCTGGGGCCTTGGCCTCGAGCAGCTCGCTCCTCTACAGAGGCAGCCTGTGCCATTCCCCAGAACACATCCACCACTGATGTGTCGGGCGGGCCGGCTGCGCGTTTGTGTAACAGTTGCGTTGGAGGGGAGGGGAAGCAGCAGTGACAGATGTCGGGTGGGTGTCGAGTAGGTTACATCATGTGTGTAACGTGTAGACGGCCGTGATTTGACACTTGCCTCCAAGTTGTCTGTGTCTGAGAATAAAACACTGCAATGTGCAAAATGTGCTTCTCTAAAATATACATCCGACTCAGAACTGACTTATTTAGTAAGCATCACATAATAATAGGTTATTTTACCATATTTATATTATATATATTTTGTCACAGGAGAGAAATCCAGATAAATGTTTCAGAAAAAACAAATTTTACCTACAGATACAATATGTACAACCAAATACAGGGTGAGCCAAAAGGGCAATTTATTGTCTCATAGTACTTTAAATTGGCTTTGGGAATTTGTATTACGTTTCAACCCCCTTCACAGCTGCCATACACTCACTGAGCACTTTATTAGGAACACTTTTATACCAGCTTATTCTTCCAGTTATCCAATCAATCATGTGACAGCCGTGCAGTGCACAAGATCACGAAGACACTGGTCATGAGCTCCAGTTGATAATCAAGTCAAACTAATAAAAGTGATCTCAGTAACATGATTGCTGGTGCCATATGGTCTGGGTTGAGTATTCCTGCAGACGGACACGCCTTGTTGATAAGAGAGGCAACAGTCACTGAGATAAAGACGCTTTACAATGGTGACTGGCAGCAACGCTTCTTACAATAAAGAACATGTTGAATCTTGAGGTGGATGGACGACGACAGCAGAAGCAGAACATGTCAGGTTCCTGTCAGAGAAGATGAGAAATGAAGAAGTCTCTAACACTGGACAGTCAGAGACTAGTCTGATGAGGCTGTACAGATTGTCGGGTCAAAATCTCGCATCAACAGCACGGATCGATATCCTGTCTTGTGCCAACTGTCCAGGCTGCTGGTGGTGTAATGGGGCCCATTAATACCAATCAGTCATCGATTTAATGTACACAGCCTGTCTGGGATTTTCACCACAATTTACCATCGTCTAATGGCAACTTCCAGCAAGATAATGAGACGAAGCAAAAGTCGTCTCAAACTGTGTAACGTGAACATGACGCTGAGTTCAGTGCTCCTCAATGAACCAGATCAGAATCCAGCAGAAAGCCTTTGTTGACGTAGTAAAACCTGATATCAGCAGCGTGAACAAATATGCTGCAGTTCTGTGACATGCGTCTTTAAGACCACAGTCTAAAAGCAGAGTTTCCAACGCACGGCGGAATCAAGGCCACAAAGAAGTGAAGTGAGGAAAGTGGTGTTCAGAGTAAAGAGCTCGGTGAGTGTGTGTCCCCGTTGTGTGAAGACGTCTTCCCACACAGTTTGACAGCAGAAAGGCTCTGAGCCGCCGGTTGCCCACGTTTAAGATTTCTCCACATTGGCAGCGTTTCAGCGGAATGGACTGAGAAGAATGCCCACAGACTTCTTTCCCCTCGCATGAAGAGATATGACTGATGGAACAAACACTCACTGTAAATCTAATAAGAGGCAGCATGTGATCGACTGACAGTGTGTTATTTGACAGTGTAATATAATCTAGTGTCAGTTTAATGGTGTTTTTGTGCAGAAAATACTTGTTTCCTGACCTTGTGTGGATGTTGAATTGTGAACTGGTTGGAGTAAACACGAGCGACAACAGTGTCGGCTTTGTTGGAGAGATTTACTGTCTGACCGATCTTGACTATTGAGTGGACACTGAGCACTGAGATGACCCGGCCTCTCTCGGGCTGAGTTGCAGCTGATCTGCAACCTGTGACCTGCAGAGTTTAACACATAGAGGGCAGCTGACACGCAGCATTTGTTAGATTTCTGGCATAACCCTGAAGCATTCTGGGATCTTAACTCAAAGAGGCCATGTTTTCACCTATGTTGGTTGATTTGTTTGATTTTCAGCAGGATTACGCAAAAACCGCTGAAGACATTTACACAAAACTTGGTGAAAGGATCGGACGTGGGTCAAAAATAACTGATAAAATAACTGATAATATTCTAACGTGGATCTGTTGCATGCAGAAAAAATAAATCCCTTTCTTTACCCTTGCAGGATTTGTGCATTTTTGCCCATGAAATAATTGATGGATCTGGCACATTTAGGGTTCCAGATCCATGAAGTCTCGAGTCTCGTTCTAGTTCTCACTTTGTTTTCTTTCCCCCCCACCTCCCTCTTCTCCTGTTGTCCCTCTCAGTCCATCAGTTTAATCATCCTCATCTGCTATGCTGCGTCTTTGTATGGAGGCTACTCCGCTGTGGCCATCTGCGAGATGATCTTCGCCATGGTCTTCTTCGGCATCTTCATGATGGAGCTGGACAAGCAGATCCAAGTGGTCAACTGGGTCTGGAGTGTGAGTGTTCAATGTGGATTACCACCAACACACCAACACACACCCACACCCTCACACACATGTGCATAGTTGCAAAATGCTTCATCCTCTGCTTCCTCCTTATCTACAGGATCTTTTCCGTGCTGGTATCGGAGCCGTCCTTTACTTAATCACTTCTCTGATCTGTGTCATTGGAGGAGCTGGGGACGGCGCTCGTATCGCAGGCGGAGTAAGTTCAACTGAACCCTCAAACATTTCGCAACCACTACATTTACACAACTCTCACACTTCCTTCCTTTTTTTTAAAGTCAAGTGGAGAACACGCGGCCATTGTGTCACAGTTTGCATGTCTCAGACACATTTCTAGAAATCTGTAACTACCAGTTTTACGGTCCAGGTGGTTCAGAGGCTCAGCTTCACCTCATTGTGAGCTGTCCTGAATGTTTGATTTTATCATTGCCCACAACCCCACTGAGATGAGAGAAGAGCAGGGTCGAGGAAGAGTGTGCAGGAAACTGGAGGCAACACGCACAACTATTTTAAATATCGCAGGACACACTCACTGTTTTAACTATTAATGCAGCAGAAGTCAGGAAACAGGCTCAATGAGAAAAGAAGAGGTGACGGAGTGAAAAGTATTAAAAGCATTGACTACAGTTTCCTCAAAAAGGCCTAAAGTTAGAAATTGGCAGGAACATCAGTTGTAAAATGTTTTTCAATGTCCAGATTTTATTTAATGATTAATTATTGATGTTAGGTTTTCAGTTGTGTTGCTCTTTCTTTTTCTTTCTTTCTTTCTTTCTTTCTTTCTGTCAGTTAGTTTTTAGTTTTTTTTTTTATTATTTGTATAATTTATTGTTGTAATTATATGCTACTGTTAGAGCTCTGTTGGTTAAAGGTAAATCTCACTTTTCCCGACCACAACATTCCCGGTGGTTTGTGTAAATCCAGTCTCTGCTAGTTTTAATCCTGCTCACCTGTTTATACATACACACCTTAAACCAAGACACCATCACCTCCACCAAGGAGGGTGTGTCTTTCATAATCCAGTCAGTTTTTTTTCACTTTCTTTAACATTGTAAGATGGGGCATTCTTTTTAAACTTCTTTTGTTGATTTCTCAGAGATTTCTGCGTGAATGGCGATGGAAATAATTCAGACATATTTAGAGGAGTGGTATCAATTATTTTCCATGATGTGATTACATAGGTTACACTGTGATGCAGTACTAAACCTTTACCACTGGATGATGCTGTTTCTCTGATATATGAAAGGAGGATATTTCCCTAATGAATCCTTTCACATTTGGCTCAGACGTTCACTCGGACTCACAGATTACTGATTAGCTTTGCATGGTCATAGGTCACACTTACCTCATATGAGTCTGGGGAAAAAAAGTATGATGACTAAAACTTAGCGAAGGCAAACAACCACAAGGTGGTAACTCTAGTTTCATTACAGTATTTTCATGTATTTCCATTTCAATGTTTGCTTTAACCAACAAAGTTTTATGAGTCTTATTCTGATCCTGAGTTGTTGTGCTTCAGGTGTTTGGTTTGATCGCTGGTCTGTTGTTCGCTTACGATACCTACACCATCTTCATGCAAATCAAGAGCACACGGCAGCACACGGCAGCTTCCACCGGTAAGAGCAACACACTTTTATCACGACAATCCCATAACAAGATTTTTTTATCTTTTAATCCCCAATGTCTGGCCCTTTGTTTTCTTCTTGCAGACGACAGAGTTTAAACACTCCAAGACGCATGTGCCTGTGTTAGGAGCGCAGCAGCAACAGCAGAAGAAGAAGGAGAAGAAGAGGACATTTGTGCAGACGTTAACAAAAGGGTGGAGCAGAGAAGACGATGGACAGTAAAATGAACCGGTCACAGTTTAATCAATGCCACTGAACGGTGTGATAGGACGACAGATTTGTTTTAGGGGCCTGCGCCTGAGAGGAGGATGACACAGCCTGAGTGAGTGGTACCAAACATCTGTGACTGCATGTCAGACAAAATAAAGAGGAAATCCTCTCAGAAACCTTAAGTCCAAAATCGATGTGCCACTGATTTAACAAAAAAAAAGAAGGGAAAACTGTAAACAACACACGGTGTAAAAGTTTGGTTGATGCCTTCACGCAGCTTGTCTGATACATGTCTACTGTTAATGCACTGCTGTATTAAGTAGTAACTGCCTTTGTGGACGTCAGAAGTAATTTACACATGAATGGATGCTTTCTGAGCTGTTTAACATCACGACTTTAATCTTCTTGGTTTTATATTTCTGTATTTTCCTGTAGGTTTTTCAGCGGTTTAAACATTTTCTTCCTGTGTGTTACGGTGCCTTAACCAGATACTTCTTCATGTTCATCATTCACTCCTGAATCCTAAACATCTGATGGGCTCTCTGTCAATTACCATGAATCTCTTGGGTGTTTCGAACTAATCCGAGTTTTGTTTGTTAGACATCCACTAACTTTCAATCACATCATTTGTTATTGAACTTGTGTCGTCCTCAAGTTGTACCTGTATACTTTGATTCTTGCTCAGGTTGTGTTATGTTTTTTGTTCTTACATTTTAACACGTTTCTAAGGTGCAGTGTCTTATTTTTTTGTCAGTTGACACTTTTTACAGTCCAGTTGTTCAGTACAGTTTTTTTTGTACATGTGGTAGATCAAGAAAAAAGTTAAATTTCCTAAGAAAAAACACGTATTTGATACAATAGAATTTTAATATGTTGAGTAACTGTTTCCTCTGGCCTTTTTCATTATTTGTCCAACTAAAGTGCCTCGTTGTTATTTTGTATTTTTTTTCCTAACAGACTTTACAGGAGTCTGCCGTTTGTAACTTAAAAAAAATCTAAGCAGTCAAGCTTTGGGAAATAAAAGCCATTTTCACTGGAAAAAAAATCTGTCTCCAAGCTGAAATGATCATTTCTCATAAAACACAATCCAACAACTCAAGTACCACTTCATTTAATGGCATACGTGTCTAGATATACTAGGGTTAGACGTGTCATCTATACGATTGCCACTAGAGGGAAGCAGACTAGTACACATTATCTGGAATGAATTGCTAAATTGGAAACAGCTCCTGTCTCACTGGGAGTCAACTTTGGAAAGAAAGATGTTATTGTAGCGTCAGTATGAGTCTCCCCTCAGGCTGTTAACTTTATTTTTACACAATCCTCACCAGTGCAGCACGTTATCTCTGATCTCTAATCTCATCTGCACAGTTTCTGCTGCACTTATACATGCGGTTCCTGACTTTTCATTTCAAGATTACATTATAAAAGCCCTTTCCTACTTTGATTGCAATGACTTCTGTATTACCCATGTCATTTTAAAGACCTACAGTGGAATGATAATCCTTTTAAGTTTGGGGTCAAACTGACTGCTGTAAAACAAAGTCCCCATGTTGCCTCTGCTGCAGCAGCCTGAGATCAATAATATCTTTCCCCTCAAGTTTATCTCTGTTGCATTTGCTCATATTTCCTTTGTCAAAAATGCACAATTAGGAATATTTATCAATACGTTTACTGCTCCCATGCTCAATGAAGCCATTTGAATCAGACTGTGAATCAGATGCATCAAGAAAGACTAACGCTGACCTGATTTTATATGAGTTGATGAGGTTTATAAAGCAAAGTGAATACAGTAAATTCAACAGTCAACTTCCCTGTAGCCTTGGAGAAATAACAACTTTGCATCAGGTCTGTGGAAACGAGATAAAGTAGGAACGTGGTCAAGTTTGATATTTACCGCCAGGATACCCGTTAAGGGTTGGCACCTTCTAAATAAAAGCGATATTAGTCCGTTTGAAAAATTAAATAAGTAGAAAAGTAAATCTATTGACCCAAACATTTACGTAATGTGTATCCACTCAACATTTATTCATTAAGTTGTAACTTTTAATGTTTTTTTTTTTCAGCTCAATAAATGTGAAAAAGAGAAGAGAAGAAGAAAGAGACGTTGTGTAACCGTCATATTTACTTAAGCTCTGTCAGACTGGTTGTTATAATGAAGTTTCAAGTTTTATTTCTTTATTTCTTAACAAACCGGTTTGCTCAGAAGTGCAACAGTTAAATTAAAATAAAAGCACGGTGGAAAGAGCTAACTATTAAAAAAAAGTGCAGTAAAAATAATAAGAGAGAAGTTTATATATGTACTCATGTTATTAATATTAACAGCACCAGTCAACAACAATAACAATATTTATTATTATTATTATTATTATTATTATTATTATCAAAGTCAATTTAATATCTTTCAATTTAAGATGCTGTCCACAAATTAAAAAAAAATTTTTTTTAAAGGTGTCACATTGGACATTGGACAGTTTGATCAACCGTTTTTTATTCACTTATTAATAGATCGAGCAGTTTCACATCTGGATCCTGCAGCTGCACAACCTGCAGAGCAAGTATTTACTGTTTTACTTTGAAAAGCTCGACCCAGAAGACCCATGCTCTCTACTGGGACCAGCTTGTCCTCGGCGGAGTGTGGTTGTGTGTGTGAGGCGGAATGAGGAGCTCAGTGAAGTCAGAGCGCGACATCATGTAGACGGACACACACCGTGTTGTGTTACATATCCTCACATGTGTGTTTGTCACCTGGTTCTTATCCTTCACTCCGGGAAACCGGTTGTTTCTCCGTCGCGTCGCCATCATGTTCCTCCGCGGCTCCAAGAAGCGACGCTCCAGCCGCTCGGTGAGTTTCTCTTTCTTCACTTTTACAACTTAATTAAAACCACAAGACGATTTTAAAGTTTCCCCACGAAACACATCAAGTGATTCACCTTCAGGCTTCACGCTCGTGTTTGTGTTTGAAATAGGAGCTTGTTGGGTTTTCAGCACAGAAAAGAGTCCGGGGAACTTTGTCCCACCTTCACCTGGCGTCTGTTGTCGTGGAGTGAGAACGTCCCACTACTTTCAAACACTTCAAATACACAGTTCGATGCTGTTTTTAAATCCCAATTCCCTTAAAAAGCTCCATTCTTTGTGTCCTGACTCAGTCCACGCGCCCCAGGTGAAGCCAGGAGGGGTCAGGCTACGTCACAGTTGTGTGTTTCTTCACCTGAGCAGGTCTGGATGTGGTGGATGGAACATGAACATGTGTCATGTTCTCATCACAGCAGCAATTAAAGCTCAGATCAATCATCTCCTAGTTGGAATTCAGCCCCAGAAACACAGTCAGGCAGCTTACAGAGCAAGTGAGGCTCGTTTCCAGGGCTCACAGCTGTGTGGCCAGGCTGAAACATCTGGATCTGCAGCAGCACCCTGGGACATCATCCACACCACTTCCGGTGACACTCACACACAAAGTGGACTCAGGATATTAACTCTTCTTCTCCTGGACTCTCGTGTTAGGGATTTGTCCGGCGGGCCGATAACAATATTAGGGAGTAAAACAGATATATTGGCCAATGTGCATATTACAATAATTGTCAATGTCATTGTCAAACACTTATCATGTCATTGAGGTTTGATGTATTACAGTTAAAACATCAGTTTATTATAAATAACTCTTAATAAGAATGAAATACAACCAAATATATAGAAATTGAACTAAGACAAGGCAAGTTTATTTGTTAAGCACATTTCAAGAACAAGGCAACTCAAAATGCTTTACATAGAATATAGAAAGGCGTCATGACAAATTGTCAATATTATAAATCAATGGTTGTATGATTTAATAAAAGGCCAAACAGGAAACTGCTCCCTGCATCGATTTAAAAGAACTAAGATGTGCAGCGGACCTGCAGGTCTCTGGGAGCTTGTTCCATAAAAGCACTAAGAACTAACTAAGAAATTTGTTTGTAAAATTTAAACATAAATGCACACTTTTTATTCTGTAAAATAAAAGTAGTCATATCTGCAAACATAAACTCATATTTAAATATGTCTGTGAAAGGCTCACATCTAGTTTTTGATCGAGATCCTGCAACTTGTCCTTTTGCGTCAGAGCTCTAACACCATGTAAACACTCTGACACCTGTTCCCACCTCACACACACAATAACTACACTTATAAAGTATTCATGATTTCATGAATACTTTATGCAACACTTCATTACATCAGCGCCACAAAAATGAATTACAGATCCTTTAGCAAAACAGATATTTATAAGTACAGAGTAGATGTTAAATACTTAATAAGATGCATGTATTTGTCTACTTGTTCGTAAACTAATTATTTGTTGACTATAAGGATGCAACTGATGATTCATGGGAACGTAAGAGTTTGATATTGATGTCATATGTTGCAGATATAAAGATATGGTGGAACACTGGGTTTCGTGGACGTACGTTCAGATCCAATAACAGAAAACTCGATATGACTGATCTGAGAAACAGTTTAGTTGTCAGCTTGTTCTCGGGCCTGGAGACGCTCGACCTGCAAACTGTCTGTCTGATCTTGTCCAGTGAGGAGAGGTGCATCGACTCTGCATGCCTCTGCAGCAAAGGCCCCCGACCTCTGACCTCTCCTGTTAATGTTTAACCCCTCCTGCACCGCAGTAACAAAATCGAAATGACACATTTCTCTTATTTGGGTCAAAAACTCTCCAGAGTCTTTCTCTCGCACCTGAGGAGTTCTACTCCCTTAGTGAGGACCTAAAGACAACATCCAGGTGTATTCTCATATTATTACCAGTAAGCTCCGGCTGAGTCGATGTGGTCGCCTCCTGATGTCAGATAAGAGAATTGGCCGGCTCTCAGTTTGCCCATTACCTGGTTACACTGTTACCAGGTAACACCAGAGCTCAATCAAACGAAGGCCATGTGATTCAACCCGCTGGAAAAGAGTGAGGGAGCTGATATGAAACGCCCGCCGCTGCTCTAAGTGTGAGCATGTGAGCTCATGTGAACTTGTGATTGTAGTATTTACTTTACCCACGTTGGGTTTAGAGGAAACTTCCTACCACCACTTCCCTCACATCCTTCACGCACAGCACAATGGGCGGACCTCATCGTCGTCGGGTCACCAAGTTGATGTCTTTTTGTGGAAGACTGAGAGGAAACTCACGCCAAACCCTTTAAGTCTCTGTGCAGCCTTGACACCGGCGTCATGATAAGGAGACATTCAAGGCAAAGTAGCACCAAGTGGCAGCGGGTAATGTTCAAGGTTGACATGTGGTTCCTTAAAAATAGAGTCAGTAAATTCAAGGTTCCTCCACGTTTAGATTCACAAGGAGGAAACAGGAGCTGGGAGGTGGCAGGAGAAATAGTTGTTTGGTTTTGTAATCACATGCAGTGTTAATAAGAAACAAGTTGAAAGGTTTTATCATATTTATTCAATTCAATTTTATTTGTATATATATTATCTCGCTTTGCATAGAGAGTAAGTTCAGTAAGTGTTAAGTAAAATAAACGGGAATGGACTGAACATTTCAAACTGGTGGTGAAAACTGTCCAGGATGTTCTTGTGTTGCACAAAAACGAAAAAAGCAATTTCAAGTAAACTCAAGGCTTTTCTCAGGATTCCTAATCCTTTATTATTGATTACGTCACAATTGCACCCGTCCTTATCTCTTAATTACAAACTTGATGTGAGTGAGAAAGTCACAAGTTCATTTTGTTGTTGGGAGCGGGCCTGGTGGAGAGTTAGGGATAGTCAACAAGCTGCGAGTAGTGAAGAGGGACCATAGTTTGTATATCCACAGTTTGGACTTTTTCCAAACCGGATCATTATGCTGAGCTTAATCTAATTTGAACAGACGTCCATCTCATCCACCTCCCGGAGAAATTCAGGCAGAAAATAATTAGAGGAGGTTTGCGAGACACAGTGGGCGTCGCCCTGCATCAGGCAACTAATATTGTTTCCAATCAGAAAAATTAACCTCGGTTGCCGGAGGTGGGGTTTGCAAACTCACAGCTGATCGAATGGCAGCCTCTGGAGATGTGATCTATATATTTGTATATAAAGATGTATATATTTATGTTTTTGGATTTAAAAAATGACCCTGAGTTACAGCAAATCTTCATTTATACTTATCTTAACACATATCTTACTTACTAAACATTTACATTAACATCACTGTTATCAAACTTAAGCAGAAACCATTATTTTTATATATGTATTTTATTGTGCTCATTAATCCAGAGACGAAATACTTTGAATTAGCTGTATACGTTCATTTTCATCTGTTGTCCCAAGCCAGTTCTTCAGGGGCAACCTGAAGTAGAAGTACATACCTGCAATACAATGCATACCATTCAAAGTAACTGTACAACAAACCCCTGATTATCTCCACATTATGCTCACAGGTTTGTGTCGTTGCTTCTCCGGTGACTCTGCTGTGGTTACAGTTTGTTATATTGTGTTTTGACTGATTCTCAAAGAGGTTCAGGGGCAACAATGAAATGTTCTCTGTCAAAAACACGATCATAAAGAAGTAATGACGTAAATAAGTTCAAGCTGCTCCCACTCCTCAAACTCCACGTTTCAAGAATAAACCAGGTCAAACATGGCCCTGGCCCGAGTGGAGGAGAATGACAGTGAGAACACGAACAGATAAAGTGTCATTTCATTTCTTCCCGGCATGAATGGAGAGTCAGTGACACCCTGTCGTCTCCTGAAGTGCCATCATCTCAGGTCGGCTACAGTTTCCACAAGCGTTTCTATCCTGCAGCTATTCACTGTTATTTTCTGTAACCTTAATAAACGTAATATTTAAGGAGTGTAGCCGTACACAAGGGTTAAATGCACAGGGGTTTTGTAGTGTGTGTGTGTGTGTGTGTGTGTGTGTGTGTGTGTCTGTGGGTGTGTTGGCCCCCATGTTAGTGTGTGACAGCTCAGGGGCTGCTTCCAAGGGAAATAACAACTGACAGGTTCAGTCACCCAGAAATCTCTGTACGCTCCATTTAGCCCGTCATGTCACCTTTCATACCTGCTCCTGTTAACATACTCCACATTGTGATTAATAAGGCTGCGTGACACAGGTCGTACTGTATCCATGTGTGTGTTGGTGTGTGTGTGTGTTGGTGTGTGTGTGTGTTGTTTGCACGGCACACTATGGCATTTTAAATGCGGCATGTGGGGACTATTCTGGACTAACTAGTTCATGTTGCTACGAAACTGGATGTTGTGCAGGGAGCCTACCACCTCCACCCTGGAACCGCTCAGAAGGCTTCACGGACAGAATGATTTCTAATGGAGAAAACGCATGATTAATGTTCAACGGTGCAGGAAAACAAGCGGCTAATCGCTCTGTGGTTTCTCGGTGCATTAGCGAAGCACTTGAAACCCTTGCTACAGCCTCAGTTATCAGTGAGATAAGCAGAGCAAACTCCCTGTTGCCCTAATCAAAGTCATTCATTGCAGTTTGATTATGTTCTTTGCAAAAACTCTGGCTTGGGAATCAGGCTAGAAGTGAATACGTCTGGGGGAGTTGTGAGTGCTGCTGTTCTTTAGTGTGTGTGTGTGTGTGGTTGGAAAAGGAAACAGGTATGCACAGGTACCTCGCTGTGTCACATATCTTCATTTTATTGCTTTGCTCATTAATCTCGGTTGGCGTCCTCATGTGAAACTTGACTCATGCGTTAGAGGTAAAAGATCAAGTGTTGTTTTCAGGTTTGAAAGTAAGTTTAACGTTGAGTTCTGTTCCCATTTAAAAACATTTCCAGCTGTTGCCGAAAAAATCAGGTACACAATCCAAGTTCTGGAGCTAAAAACAACAGTGTCAGAGAGTTACTGTTTTAAACAATCTGGAAAGAGCTAATAATTAACATAGAAAAAACAATCCCTATCGACAGTAAACTTTTCACATGCACGAGATATGAGCGGTGCAGTGGAGTGAAGGCTTTAGAGGGAAAGAAAGTGGAGACTGCACGGTCGAGGGAAAGGGTGCAGTTCTCATCCTGTGTCTGCTTCCTTCCTCTCATCTCTAAAAAGAGGCCTGTGTCTGCAGAGTGTGTCCAATACACACACACACACACACACAGACACACACACACACACACACACACACACACACAAGGCTGCAGGAATAGCAGTGAGATACAAGCTAGTTGGTTTAGACCGAAGCTTCACACGCTGGTGGCTTAGTCAGATGCACCGCTCAGCCCTTTTGGCGAAAGGCACTTTTGAGATTTGACTCCATGTGTTACTTATTTCTCTGTTATCGCTTCAGAACAGGCAGCGCGGCGCTCCTCGGACTCAAGATTCAATTTGAGGGCTGATGCGAAATTAACAGGTTTAGCCAGAGGTTAAGTAATGTCAAGTTTAACTCCCACTGCAAGATGAAGTCCTGGTTCTTGACCCTGGTGATTAGTGAGGAGGAGCTGTTAAAAAGTGATGAGAGAGTGGAGAGTGCAGGATATGTTTGTACAAATGTTTAATTACTAATACAGTAATTACTTGATCTACAGCATTTAGTAATGGGCTTTAAAGTGTATTATTACATATTTATAGTTATATTTATTAATAAAAGACAAAACTGTGGAATCTAGTGACATCTGGTTAGTTACGTCAATGTCGTCACCAGACACCGATATTGGATCATCAATCGATTATCTATACCTCTTATCCTCTTCAGGCAGGTCATGTTTAGACTGTGGGAGGAAGCCAGAGTAGAGACCTTCACCCACATAGACAACATTCAAACTCGAGACCCCGACTGAACTGGGATTCGACCCTGGAACCTTCCTTGTGTATTCAGACTAACCACCTGACCAGTGGTGTAGTTTTTATTTGCTTTATATATCTATACAGTTGCACTCGCATGTTATGTTCATTAGAAGTTTGCATGTGATGTCATTAATAATCTATAGACGACTCATAATCCATCACAAACGCTGCTAAACTAAAGGTAAAGTGTAAACATCACTCGATCGCTCACACTCGATATGACGTTGATGCTGCTGTGGCCATGTCTGACACACATGGTGCGTTTTAACCGTGTTTTTCTAACTTGTGTCAGTTGGTGTTAATCGTACTTTCACGATGTGAGCTGCAGTGAGGATTGTGTTTTGTTTCCAGCAGGAGGAAGAGGACCCGGACAGAGGTCAGCCCTGTATGCGCTGTGGAGACCAGTGCCCCGGCTTCCGTGTCCATGGCTGGAGGTATGAACTGTCGGACTCTTAAACGCTATCACGCCGCCGCCTGTTACCTTTGCAGGAAATGTTTTTCTTCTACTCTGTCTGGAACAGTCACGATCTCTTCTCCTGCTTTTGGGAGTTTCTGCAGCCATTGTTAAGAATCAGCTTCTTAAAAAGCACCGTCTGACATCAGGCTGGAATCTACCTGTTTAACTTTTCAAAAACTCGGTATTCTCATTAGAGTCTGACCAATAGATTTTCGGGACTGATACAGATATCAGGAAGTAAAAAATGTCCTAAACAGACATCAACCAATATTAAAACAAAAGGTTGGGAGCAATTCTTTAAATGTGGCCTGATGACAAAGAAATTGTATTGAGGTTTTCAACCATAAAATGTATAAATAAAAATAAAACACAAATAAACCGGACTTAAACATATTAAATAAACATATTTATACATATAAAATATAATTGTCTATTCTGTCAAATAAAAAACAAACGCAGATACCATGAGAGGCTCATATGAGTCTGGCTCTAACTTTAATTCCCTTTTGTGAACAGGAATGCCGACTGTGTCAGAAACAATATTAATGTGTTGACTCCCTCACAGAACAGACGCTCTTGGTTAAGTTTTCATTTTCTTTTACACACAAACTATTTTTGTTCTGCTGAAGACGTCACAGTGTGTGTACTGAGTGTGTTGCTGTCAGCAAGAACTAAATCTGTATCAGATTTTATCACCAGATATATTGATTTTATTGCTCTGTTTTTTTTAATTCAAATTCAGCGTATGTCAGAACTGTTGTTCAGGGGTTAAACCGTGTCTCTGTGTGTATATGCACACAACTCAGGAGATACAGCAACATTGCTTACAAAGGAAATCAGCTTAACTGGGATCTGTGTACACGATGAGTGCAGATATACATTAAAAGACAACAAACATGACCCAGTCAGGGCCCGATGCTTACGATCCGTCGTTGTGACGCCACAGTCATAAAGAATCGAGCTCTATGTAGACTCACCAGTGCCATTAAGCCTACACATCTGCAGCAGCTGCATTTAGTTTGAGTTGGCATTATCTTCATGGGGGAAACAGAGGAGCTACAGAGCAGCAGGATTACCAACAGTCATCCTGCAACATGTGTTGTACGTCCGAGCTGCAGAGATTTAGACCTAAGACCTTCTTCTATGTCAGGGTAGCATTTGTCGTTTGTTGTACTAAAAACAAGGCCACATGGTGTATTAGCTCCCGAGGCGGCTTTTAAAGTGAAAAGCTTTTTGTTGCTTGATATTCCAGATCGATTTCTTTAGTGTGAATCAATCTGGACACAAAGGAACCTCTACTCTGCATAAAGATGTTTGCGTAGGACGTCCATGTTGTGTTTTTGTAACCGAAGGATTCTTTGCAGCAAAAGGATTTGTTATATATTATAATCCCTTTCTATGAAGTCAGTCTGTGCACCTCTGACACCTGCTTCTTCAGGAGTTGTTAACCTCTCAATGGACTCCTGAACAACACTTTATTTTCCTCTGTTAAGCGGTTTCTCACATGCTTTTATTTGAGCTCCCTCTTTTCTGTCTCTCTCTCTCTCCTCTTTATTCCTTATATCCAGCTGGTTGGGTCTCTTGGTCAGTTTAATCCTGTCAATCACACTAATAAGATTAGGCCTTACTGCTGAGACACTAACCCTCTGGACCACTTCATACCTCCCCCCTGTCTCCCTCACCCTCCTCCCCTCTCTCTTTCTTACCGTAGCTTTTGATTTCCAGATGTGACTGTTGTATTTCATCAGGTTTAACATATAAAAGTAGAAGGACACTCACCAGAGCATTAAAAAATAAGAAGGAATAAATAAACGTGATCCTAAACATTGGACATAAAACCCAATATAACATATATTTAACTATCTGCTAAAGAGAAATGAACTTAACACAGTTTTATACAGCCACGGAAAATATGTCAACTACAAAGGCTGCAGCTTAAAAACAATACATTTACAGAAAGTGCCTGGATCGGTCTCTTAATCTGCATCTGCACCAAAATGTAATGTGTTCTTCTTTGATGGAAAATCAATCATCCTAAAGAAATATTCCTGGATCCTCTCCAAGCTTTAATGGGTTCTTGCCCCACCCATGTTCAGACGTTCAAGGGAAATTGGTCGTGTGGTTACAATCCTGTTGACTAACAAACACAGATGAAAACATTGAAGGAACGTGGAAGTTTAAATTCCAGACGGTTGTTTTGCCAAAGGTCTTATGCAACATTAAGCTGAAGAAAATGAATCCAGATTTCTTTGTGTGAGTGAAGCAAGGAAGATTTATGATACAGACTGAGGAGTACACTCACCAGGTTAGTCACACAGCTAATGAACAAATGAAGATAGACAGAAGTAAAGTTTTCTGAGCTAAAGCCGACTGTAGCCCGGTGGTGGATTGAATAAAACAACGGGCCCAGGAATGTGTAGTTCCTGTAACCAATAGACTGTAATTGTATCTTTTAGCTCATTCAGTCCTGTTCCTTCTATTCAGGTCAAGACAAAAGAAGTTAGGATGTAATCTAAAACATGTGCTGCTGCGCTCCACCTCACACGCCCGCTGCCAGCGCGGCCCCCGAACACATCGATCTGTTTACAGTACGTCTAATCTGTGTAGCATGAACACAGTGCTGTGCTTTATGGAAGCCGTTCAGTTTGTGACAAAGAGAAAACGCCCCGTTCTGACGTCTCGAGTCCTTTTAAGCAGCTCCGGGAGAACGAGGAACTTGAAAGTGATTAAATGATTGAGATGTATGGGGGTCAGTTGTTCGGACCCCGGAGTCTGCCGCTAATTGCATCTTCTTTAATAACCAATTCCGAGTCACACCTTCCCCGATGGAGAAGATCGGCCGAGTGACCACAGGCTCAGCTGCTGGTGCTCGCTGAGAGGGAAGTGATCCATCTTCATCCCGAGCTCCCACAGACAGAGCTTTAACTGGGGCGGGGGTGCAGATGGTGCTTCCGCTGCCCAGCAGTGAGCGAATTAAGTTACTTTTGACCCACAGGTCCCCAGCACACTTAGAAAGTGTTCAAAGTCGCCTTCACTATTAGTCTGGGTGGCCATGTGGCAATTACTCAGACTCTGATTAGTGGCAGAGAGTCATAGGACAAGGCCCATCTGCCTTTCAGAACCAGGTCTGAGGAGGGTTCTCTGAAGTCAGCTGCAGATATGGATTATCACACCAGCAGCAGCATGCTTTTAAAGCAGAGGATTATTATGTAGCTGCCACACTGTGTGCCCTTCAGTATCGATAACTATATAACGATGCATTTGTAGAAAGTGTTCCGGTCGTCTGGATTGGCTTTTGGCATTAGAGCTATTCTTATTCTAACTTATAATAATCTTCTTATTATCGTTGTGAAGCAGTGAAGAAAGTGAAGGTGACTTTCAGATGACTTTAAAGGAGCTGGAGCAAGATAATGTTGACTAATGGATCAATCGACTATTTGTTGGAACTCTACTTTGTGTCTATTGAACACGAAGCAGCGTTTGTTGACTCTGATGCTGGAGTTGTTGAGTTGCTGGATAGAAATCGATCTAATATTTCCAGAAATCTGAAAACAGCAACAACAGATTTCCCAGTTCAGGTTTCTGCGAGTCGAAGCTTCACTGAACTTCCAGGCGAGCAGCTCTTTGTGCAGCAGCAGCGGCTTCAGGCTTCTGTGGACTTGAGTCTTTATCTGCTGCCGCGGCTCGATTACTCCAGGTCACTTTTTTACAGTTTCAGGAAGAAAACTGCAACCAGCATCACCACAGGCCACGAACACAGCCCGTTTCAAACAGACATGTCTAATACGGCCGCTGTAGCAGTTTGACGAATGGATCAACTGCCTATTTGTAGAAGTTGTGTCTATGAAACACGAAGCAGCATTAATGTTGATGCTGAGCTGGGTTTTTTTTGTAAAAGACAGAATCACACTGGAGTTGGAATGAATTCAGAGACGTGTCGTGACTTCGCTGAGACTGAAATTCCTGCCGTCTGCTCGATCCTGCACCAGTGACACTTTGCTGTCATGCATCGTATTCACGTATGGTGACAGAGACAGGACCCGCACAGCGTTGCTCACAGGCTCAAAATCTGCTCCACTTTTAAAATAACTGCGTCAAAGCAACAATCGTCCATCTGTTGTGAATCAGTCGGAGGAGAGAAGACACCGTGAGTTTACTCCTCACGACTGTTCTACTCAGAGTCTGATGTTTCCTGTCTTTTAAAAAGCAATGGGAGTAAATTCTCAGTCTTAAACTTCCATCGTGTTTGAATGAAAATTTTAAGAATAACACGAGCGTGTGTGTGCGTATCCTGAGAGCTGCGTTTGTATTTTGTGTGGTCGTGTTCGGCGGCGTGACGTCTTTTTGTTCGAGCCCACTATCAGCTCGGAGGGGGGTGGGAGTCGGGGGTGGAGGAGACATTGAAAAGAGCCGTGCGGAGAGAGAGAGAGAGAGAGAGAGAGGGATGTGAGCACATGGAGAAGGAGCTGCCCTCAGTGACGGAGGCTGACAGGCAGACAGCAGCGGCAGGAGACGCCTGTCACATTCAAAACCCTTTGTAGCTTCAGGAGAGTGTGGATGGGACAGCGCCTGCAGAGCAACCTGGGCTAATTTGTGATGATTACAGCAGGTAATGGAAAAAAACCTTTTACAGTCTAACAGGATTAAAGGGACCAGAAACTCAAACAGTCATTAAGTCTGGAGATGTGAGTAATCCACTGTTATTCTTTTGTGCAGTTCTTTTGTGTGTCATAGTCTGACTTCATGTTGTTTTGTACACACGACTGTTCACCTGACATCATGTTCAGGTTGTGCTGTTACTCAAAGGCTGATTTATAAGTGGCCAGTCAGTGTGGGATCCGGGGGGGGGGGGTGAGTGAGCCTTAATCTCTGTGTGCGACAAAATTAAAATGATTTTCAATCCCCTCAGCCAAAGCTAATTAAAGCTGTTGGATTTCCACAAGTTCAAATGAGTTTATTTCAAATCTGCACAGTCAATATTTACCTTCTCTGTACTTTTCCGTCTTAAGACTCCATCAACAGTTCAACCATTGGCAAATACCTTCCTCTGCTTCATGTCCTCCATCACCCTGCTTCATCATAAAGACTTAAATTTGCCTCAATATAATTATTTAATGCATTGTTCTTTTTTATAGATGTGCAAAATTAGTCGATTTGTAGATTAGTCAGTGGACAGAAAGTTATAATGATATGTTTGATAATTGATTGATCATATCAGTTATTTCTCATATGACTGTAAAGTGATATTTGAAGGTTTTAGGCTGTTATTTGGAGAAAAAAAGCCATAAATTCTAAATGTTCTTCACTAATTTTTAAGATTTCAGACCAAACAATTAATCAAGTAAAATAATCTGCAGATTAAAATCTATAAACACGAGGTGACGGTCGCGGCAGCAGATGCAGCAGCCGTCTCACTCTCACTAACAGTGTTTTGGTCCAGCAAACAAATCTAGTGGCAGATTGTGGATCTCTGTCCAAAGCAGCATCTGCTGTGTCTCCTCCTGAATAACACATAATGCTGGTTATATATTCAGTGGTGAACTTGTATTTTCAATTTGTCTTTGTGTTTTTCTAGGCTGCAGTTTGGATATACACAGTTAATTAATTGCATTCGTTTGTGCACTTTTATTTTGACCCTTTCACTCAAATTGACGGATGTTCTCCTGCAGTGGAACTACAGGAAGTAGTAACCAGTTTAATTTATTATTTAACTAAATCATTTAATCTCTAGCTTTGACAGCAGTTTAGTGAAAATTCAATTTGCCATTGACTAAATTATAAAACCTAATTAGCAGCTACCATCAAAACATCGAGCCACTTCAATATGATACTAGTGTTAAAAAACTCTGTCACTTTGTAAAGATTTTCTTTGAAACAATACACCTCTATTCAAATAATGATTTGCTTATATAATACAAGGAGTAAAAAGCCACGTGTTGAGGATCAGTTGATTTTCCTCTGTGCTGTTTCTTTGATGCAGCCTTGGGTTGAAAATCTGTTTGTAGATCTGCTACTTTTCAAAACCATCGAAACTTAACTTAACTTAACAGAGATTGTATACAAGTCTTTAAGTATCTATACTTTTAACTCTAATCGGGACAATCACAGGTATTTTCCCTCCTTTTGAACTCGTAAATTATATTGTTTGTGTCTCATCTGCACCAAATGCTCATATCCTGAGGGGACAAGGCCTGCTTGTATTACATCAGAGGCTTGTGATTCAGATAATTGAACAGGACATGGCTCAGCACAGCGGGGCTTGGTAAATTGCACAGTGTTGAAATTCCCTTCAGTAATGTTCTGCTGTTAAATTTAGTGAAGTCACGAATACACAGCCACGTGCTGAGGAGAAAGAAGATGGAAAAGCTTCTCCTGGATATTTAAACGTACACAGCACACTCTGCTGCTCGCTCATTTGTGTGTCCCTTGTATATGAAGTGAGTCCCTCTGGTTTATATTTAGGCAGCAGACGTGTATTTAAATGTATGTCGTGCACAAACCAGGCTTAACGTCGAGATAGAGACCTGATTTATTACGTTACAAATTCACCCAAATTGGCCCCGTGTCATCTCTCGGTTACTGTATGTGAGGGTCGGCACCCGCTCGTGATCAAATCCTTGCCGTAAACGCTTTCATCATGTGGGGGGGGGAGGCCGGTGGTGGGTGTGTGGGGGAGTGGGTCACTGGTGGGGTGAGACGTGGTGCATCTGCCATCTGTCCCCCCCCCATGCCAGGTCTCCGGCTGTGTCCTCCTACCCATTTACGTAGGAATGTGCGTGGCGTCCCCCCCCCCACCCTTTCCCTCCGCTTTTGTTAACACACACTCGCACAAATACAGCTGGGACCAGATCTGTGCCAACATGGCTTAGCCTAAGCTGAGTCTCGGTGTTTACTATTATTTATATTGGTCCTTGGCGATCGTGGCCTTATAAGGGGCCAGGACGGGACGGCGTGCCTATGCTGTATTATAAACATATATTGTGTTCGGGGCCTGAGAAAAGACACTGGGATCCCACAGTGTTAGTTTGTGTCTCTGTTTTGTCAACTCGCCGACAATTAACTTGTGTTGGGTAAAGAGAGATGAGAGAGAGAGAGAGAGACGTTACTACCGACCGTCACAGGAGGAGACGATTGATCGGTCGAGCTTCACCAGTCGTGTGTGTTTTTGTGCGTTAGCTTTTTTTTGGTTTGCGTGGGGGGTTGGGACCTGGAATAAAGCAGCTTTGTGCTTTGTGAACTTGAGCCACAAGTTCCAGCTGGCAGGCGGTTATGCAACCACAACAGAGATGTACACATGCAATACATGCTGCTGCGTATGGCCGCGGTGTCACTCTCATCCATTCAAATACGAGACGCCGTCAGCCCGAGGCGCTTTATTCTGGCTCCACCGCCCCCCCCCACACACACACACACACACACACACACACACACACACACACACACACACACACACACACACACACACACACAAAGACACACCCACCGCCAGATTGAATGTGGCGAGGATAACGAGGGAAAGATGGGTTGTATTACGAGGCGGAGGGAGATTATTGCTCCCGTCTTCACCTCCCTCTCTTAACTGCCATGGGATTGACAGCCAGGCTTATACCCGTGACCTCATTTCCTCCTCGTCCGGTGGAGATAAATGGTTCTGGAGAGATGACGGTGCGATGAGGGCACGAAGTGTTGTTCCCTTTGTGACGACTGTTGTATTAGTAATTTATGGCAGCGGGGAGTCTGGTTGAGTCAACCTGAAGAATGTGTGTGGGCTGGTTTGTGAAGTCTGCTCATGAAACAAGCTGTGGGAGCGGCTGTATGAATATTGTGTTGACATATATATATACACAGATAACTCAAGTGTTTAGGTTTGATTGAGGAGCTCGTCTAACTACCTCAACTTAGTAAGAGTCGGGTTTTCTTTCAGCTTAATTACAGAGTTCAATCATCTAATTAAATGATTTAAAAATGCTCGTAAATTTAAAGAAAGTGAAAAAGAAGATTCCTGGATCCGCACCCTAATCTGGATCCACACCAAACTTTTATGAGTCCTTCCTTGGGTCATGCCCAGACTCTCCACAAAATATCATGAAAATCGGCTGAGTCGTTTTTGCGTAATCCTGCAAACAAACAGGTGGTGGTAATAAAATTCAAAATTTTGATATATTTTCTTAGTTTTTCTGATTTCTCAGCTTGTTTGGGAAAATAGCGGCTGACACAACTTAAGTCTTGAAGCAGATTCAAAGTTTAACACGATGTCTTGCACCTGAAGTACCTGAAGCACCAGGAGAACCCGCCTGTCATCCTGTATTTACTGATTTGACATTTGATCAGTTTTGGCTTGTGTTGTAAATCTATAGGAAAAAGGAAAAAAAGTCCCCGGGGCTGAAGTGCAACACTGTCCCTGTCTCCACAGGAAAATCTGCGTGCACTGCAAGTGTGTGCGAGAGGAGCATGCCGTGCGCTCCGTGCCGGGCCAGCTGGAGAAGATGATGACCAAGCTGGTATCGGACTTCCAGAGACACTCCATCTCCGATGACGACTCGGGCTGCGCCTCCGAGGAGTATTCATGGGTCCCACCGGGGCTCAAGCCCGAACAGGTAACAGCCGGGGTGCTGAGCAGAGGGGAGACCGTGAATGAATCCTACACACGACGCACAATACACTTCTGTTCTGTCCGTCCTGGGAGAGGATCCCTCACATGTGACCCTCTCTGAGGTTTCTAAGTAGATTTCGCCTGTGATTAGGGCTTATTTTGGTAGATTTACTCTTGTTGAGGGTGAAGAACAGAGGATGTCGCACCTTGTTAAAGCCCTAAGAGACAAAGTGTGATTTGTGAATATGGGCTACACAAATAAAGTCTGATTGATGATTGATTGATTTATTAGACATGTCCGCACAGACGCTCAATTTGATAACTATGGGAACAACTATTCACTCTTTTTTTGTTAAATGACAGCAATTGAATAAACTCTTTATTCTGCCTGATTAATGTCTGGATGTGAACTTGTCTCCTCACGCAGGTGTACCAGTATTTCAGCTGCTTGCCAGAGGACAGGGTGCCTTATGTGAACAGTCCGGGGGAGAGATACCGAATCAAGCAACTGCTGCACCAGCTGCCGGCTCATGACAGCGAGGTAACGGCCACTTTAAATCTGTGACTCTGGATGTTTAACCCTAACCCTATAATTAACAACGAGCGAGAGGTTGATAAAGTTTCTAACACGCGACAGATGTGCAAATGGAAGAATACAAGTATTTCAGGATATTCAAGAGATTTTGGCAACACACAATTTCCACCGCAGAATTTATCCGTCATATTCTTCCTCCTGCTGCCCTCTCCAGGCTTCATCCCTCGCCTGAATGTTCTGGAAATCAGATTCTTCATATGTGAAATGCAAACTCCAGAAAATATCTGGGCCCCATTTTCCAGAGTTCATGTCTTGAAACAGTTCCTCTTCTGGTGCATTGTGATCATGCCTAAAACACTGAGCTCATTAAATCACAACACAGTAATACCTCGATTCCAAGATTTATTTCAACCTCTGAATAGATGCTTCTGTAAAAACAGATAAATAAACCAAGGTCAATAAAGAACACATTTCACCTGTTAACAGTAACTTAGGTGTGATTTGTATTTATTTGTTGATTTGTTTAATAGGGACAGTGCACATGAATTAACATGCTGTAAAAGCACCAGTCAGCCAAGAGGCTCTTTTTCATCTGAAGTCCCTGGAGAGTTGTTACAAAATCATCCTAAATAGAAAAAGTATGAAATTGAAATTACCCAGTTATTCATGCAGAACAATTACAAAGAAAAGAGAATATTGTTAGAAAAATGTATTACGTATGAGACTCTTTATTTGCTGTCATTTTAATGGTTTAAAGGTTTTATTTTACTACTCATTTCACTTGAACCTTAATGTATTAATAAAACCCCTCAGATCAGTCGTGCTTCTCTGTTCAATAGTCTGTAAACAATATACTTCTAAATATAGTTATCGGACTGCGACTGCTAGTTTGAATCCATCTTTCTGAACCAAAGAGACAAACGAAGTTGAGAAACTATGTTTTTTATATATTTGTCAACAAGAGTTTCCCCGTGTTCCCACAGCCACAGTACTGTAACACTCTGGAGGAGGAGGAGAAGAAGGAGCTGCGTCAGTTCAGCCAACAGAGGAAAAGAGAAAACCTGGGCCGAGGCGTCGTCAGACTCTTCCCAGTAACTATGATGGGAGCCAAATGTCAACAGGTTAGGCAGCATTCAACTTATAACAACAGTATCCTTATGTAACATTGAGGCTCGGATGTAAAACTACATTAAAAAGACTGAAGCGTGCAGGTGCAGGCACGGCTTCAGGGCCACATCACACTGGCATTTAATGATTACAGGGCTGTGAAAGCAAAGTGCTGCACGACCTGGAGCGTTCACCAGGATGTGCGGCGTCTGACTTCCTCTCCCTCTGCACCACACCCCCTCACACACCCAACCTAATGTGTTTTTTCCAGTGTGGCAGGCAGATCTGCGGCGGAGACATAGCGGTGTTTGCCAACCGGGCCGGACACGGCAGCTGCTGGCACCCTCAGTGTTTCCAGTGTGCCTCGTGCACCGAGCTGCTGGTGGATCTGATCTACTTCTACCAGGACGGACAGATCTACTGCGGCCGGCACCACGCCGAGAGGCTCAAGCCCCGCTGCCAGGCCTGCGACGAGGTGAGGGTCTCTCCAGGATCCACAACCTGTCTGATTTAACTCTGATTAACATTAGGTCTCTTAAAGCAAAGAGTAGTCCCAGTCAGAAAGCAACAAACTGGTGCAAGAGGTCGACGTCTTTATTCTGCAGATTTCTAATCTCTTTCACCTTCTGTCTTCGACTGCAAACTGACCACTGTTCATTTAACTTCAAGTAAAACAAAGCTCCAGCTGCTGTAAAGATGAGTATTTTAGTTTAAAGGTAAAATGTGAAGAAAGATTCTTTAATTTATCTCCAAATTGGTTGTCAGGTTCTTTTCTATCAGAGTATTTCATCATGTCCTTTGGTCAGTTTAGTGTAATTTGTCTGTCTCTTCCTGTTTTGAATGGCCTCTCGCTGTGACTTAAGAGATTAGCTGACATGGTTGACTAATGGATCTGGCACGACTGACCCCAGGAGTTCTTTAGACCCAGAGGATGACTAAGCCTGCGACGAGAGCATCTTCCTCCCCCCTGTCTCTCAAACCCTAATCTTCAGTATTCTGTAGTATTCTTTTTACAAATGTTTATTTCTGTGCAGGTGAACTCATCACTACGGTTCTGACTTCTCTGTCTCTGTCTCTGTCTGTGAATCTCAGATTATTCTCGCGGATGAATGCACAGAGGCAGAAGGACGATATTGGCACATGAAGCACTTCTGTTGTTTTGAGTGCGAGGCGGCGCTCGGTGGCCAGCGTTACATCATGAAAGAGAGTCGACCGTACTGCTGCTCCTGCTACCAGTCCATGTATGCAGAGTACTGCGATACCTGCGGAGAAAACATAGGTACCGGAGTCTGAAGAAACACGTTTACAGCTGTTTCAATGCAGCCAATGTCAATCTCAATGTCTGTCATCAACAGCTGTTTATAAGCAGTTTTCAAATTGATTTGTGTTGTAACACAATATAATCCAGATGTTAGCAGACTTAAAGTTTAATTAAAAAAATATATACACCCTGTCTCAAAATGTTTAACAAAGATCTGGATTCTTGTGTGACTAATAGTTGTGCATTGATATTTGAATTAAGTGTTTTGTGTTATAGAAGTACAGTGAATTAAAATACGGCTGACATACTGAAATCTACAGTCACTGTGTGTACCCACAACAGAGGACACAAGTGGTGTGTGTAATCATGAAGTCATTTCCTCTCAGGTATCGACCAGGGTCAGATGACGTACGAGGGTCAGCACTGGCACGCCGTGGAGTCGTGTTTCTGCTGCGCCCGCTGCCGGCTGCCTCTCCTGGGACGTCCCTTCCTCCCCCGAGCGGGGCTCATCTTCTGCTCCAGGCCCTGCTCGCTGGGCGAGGACCCCGATAACTCCGACTCCTGCGACTCAGCGCTGCAGAGCAGAACCCCTCAGCATGGCCGACACTGCGGGACGGCAGAGAAACACCAGCGGCAGCAATGTGGTTCCCCACTGAAGCCACCAGAGGGCGTCACTATTACTGCAAAAGACTGCATTCACACTGCAGTGGAGAACAGGGGTGAGTAAGAAAACCATGTGAATTAAAATGTACTTATATTTTCCCACTAATCCAACACGTTTCTTTGCTCTGCCTCTCTCAGGCGTCCACTCTGCTCCAGTTCCAAACGGACTTCCTGCTCCCAGTGGTCAGCCTCATCCCAGAGGCTCCTATTCTCCTCTTCCCCACATTCATCTAGGAAATGGTTTGGGTCCATCTTGGCCCAGCGACCTCCCTCACTACAGTTTACTGCCGGAGAACTGTGGTGTCAGACCTCCAGTCGGCGTTCTGCAGCAGAATGAAAACACTGGACTAACCGGTCTGAATTCTAAAGGCACGTCCACTGCTAAAGACTGTAGAAACTGGGTGGAGAGGACCAATCAAGTTATGCAAGGTATCAGGAACCACTCCTACTTAAGTGCTGATTATTTAAATTCACTAACAGTAACTTAAACTCACTGTGTGTTAACTCCTGCTCTCTTGTCCTCAGCGTTTCCCCCCCACAAAAACCCACTTGTGAACCCCCTGGTTTCGCCCGACTCGTCTCCCCTTGCGGTCAGCAACCCGTCCATCCTCCCGCCTCCTCTTCCCGTCAAGACTCGTGACCTGATACCCAGCGAGTCGCACCCGCCGAACCTCCGGCTTCTAGAGGACGGACCCGCGGATCCTGCACCCCCGCTGGCTCGCAGCGGCACAGCTAGAGTCAGCTTCAGAGAACCAATCAGCAGCAGCTACTCTGTGGACGTGGACGAGGAGGAGGAGGAGAATGAAGAGGAGCTGCGGGAGGGCGAGGAAGGCCAGCAGGTGGAGGAGGAGGTGGAGGGAGGTTTTGGAAGCAGGTTAAATCTGCAGAAAGGTATCCCGCCGCAGATGGATCTACTGGGTAAGCAAAACTTTCAGGGTGAAATATTAACTCGCATTCAATTTGGAAATAAACTTGATTTTGTTTTGTTTTTCCTCAACCAGACGGATCCTCGTACCAACAGCGGAATCTGAGGCGAGGGTGGAATCGTCGCCGTGTCCCGTCGGACCCGAGTCTCCATCCGGGCTCAGAGAGGCGAACCCGACACTCGCGGACCGAGCGGCCCCAGCTGGACACGCTGGACTGGAGAGGCGAGAAAGACGCGGACAGCCGGGGCTGCTCCAACGTTTCCTCACTGAGCCTCCAGCCGGGCCACTACAAGCACGAGGACTCCTGCTCTACGTGTTCCTCGTCCTCGGACTCGGAGGAGGACGGCTTCTTCCTCGGACAGCCGATCCCTCTGCCCCCGCAGCTCAGGAAACAGCAGCCCGACGAGGGCGAGGACAGGGAGGGGGGGCAGGAGAAGGAGGTGCAGAGTGACTCGGGGCTGAGAGGAAGCTTCAGGCGGAGAAGAGCTCACAGTTTCAGTGCAAAGGACAAAGATAAAAACTGTGCTATTTCTTAACAACAGAAAGCAACACGGACACACAGCCTCTTATTTACTGACTGGTGCTGCTCAAGAGTAACTCACCGCCTTTCATTATTCTGGTATCCGAGTTTTGTGATGGTGTTGAACACAAAACTCAGACCAGGGTCATTGTTTCTCCTTAGCAAAAGGAAGAAAAGTGAGCTACATCCACATTAATATGTTTTCATCAGTGCTGCCTTGTTTACACCTGACGTCCACACTACTCCACTGGTCGAGCACCTGAGAACTTAACTTTGGAAACACTGCTGGGCCCCATTTTAGTTTGAAAAGCCCAGGCTGCCTTTTAGTCTGAAAGTTTGGAGAAAATGACAGTAAAACGCTTAAAACACCTTCTAACACTAAGATCAAGAACAAGAATAATTGGGCAGACAGCGAGGTGAGAGGCCAGTTTTCGTGATGATGCCAAAAGGCCAAATTCTCCACTGGCAATGGGAAAGGAGTCGATCACCTTCATTTATCGAGTTTAAAGATTCTGCTAATTTAGGTGTAAAAGAGGTGATGCTGTCTGTAACAGTTCCACCTCGTCGTCGGTCCAAGAAAATAAATCCCTGCTCTTACTTCTCGCTCGTTTTTGTACAAACTATTGTTTGTAGTATTTCCTGTAACTAAGCAACAAACCGCAAATAGACTGACTGTTGCTTCCTGTACACACCAGCCCACGCATGCTAAGTGTATGTGAATGGTCATGTGATGAGCATTTTCAGGTGTGTTAATATAGATGTAGATTACTTCTGATGTAAAGATAAAACGCTTGTTTGGATGGAGATCGTTTATCCATTAAAATGTCTTTTTAAAACTCAAATGATCTCCGCCAGTGTTTTAAATCTGTGTCAAATGACGTAAAACACCATTTTAAAATGAAAACGTATTCGTAGGGGAAGCAGCTCAAACCTCAGAAAGTCCGACCCTGACTCACTGTTCAATGTCACATGGTGTGTGAATCACGTGAGCGCTGACGGAGGTTAATTGATCATTGATTGTGATTTTAATTAAAAACACTCAGACCTGTCACAGTTAAATCTCACTGCTCGTTATCGTCACCATCATTTACGAACGCAAACCTCGAGAAGAACTGACGTCACATTCCAACACTATTAAAAATACAGAATATGTTATTATAACTCTGCTGTTCCCATTCTCTGTGCTCTTATGTGCAATTGTATATGGTTGTAATATATTCCAGTGAAGTAAAGTAAATGGCCAAATAGTATGTGGAGGATGATTACTTCAGCAAACTGTGGTAGTTTTATACGATCAAACTTAAGTGTGTGTGTTGAACAGTTAATGTGAAGCACATTTATCACGTCTCTAATCATGTGCGGCTGGAAGGTCATTTATTTTTATATACAGGAACTTGGTGTAGGTCACTGATCCGTCTTGTTTTATTAGAGATGACGATTGAATGTGAGAAAAACTTATGGCGACATTAAATGTGTCTAAATTGTTGGTGTAAATGTGTGTTGTTGTTGTTTTTTCACATTACATACACAACACAGACTTTTGAAGAGTAAATATAAATATATAGTGTAAGTACATTTTTATTAATTCATTTTGTAAATTTAGTCCAGAACCGTAAGTAAAAAATCAAGGTACTTTAATACTTCTTCTCCATTTCAAAACAAACACATGGAAACTACATCAAATATGTGATTATGATTTATAATAGTATAAATTACCCAACAGTACATATAAGTGGAGCTGAAACAAGTAGTTGATTTGTAGACTGACAGAAAACTAAATTAATCGTCTTTTTCTTTAGGTCATTTTCACACACTTGTAGAAATCAGTCCTCGAAATGTGTCAGATTTTTCTCATCGAGATCCATTAAACGTTTTCTGGGAAATCAATAAACAATCTTGAAAAGAAAGTGAAAGAAACCTCCTGGATCCGCCCCCTGATTCAGGTTCACACCAGAGTTTAAACAGGTTATTTCCTGATTCCACATCTTTCCACCGAGCTCCATGGTAATCTGTGCAGTTATACTGGTTCATCTGGTTTGTTGTCTCGTGTCATTTACATATTTTGTTCTCATTTCTATTCTTATTACTGTCAGGCACAGGTTCTGCATCATTCCATATATACACTTTATACTTTTATTTTCACTTATATTCTTTTCACTTATTCTCTTTATTTTTTATTCACTGTATTCTACTATATATTTGATGTTATTTTATCTTAACTTAACTTAAACAATCCAACAAACAAATGAACAAGGTGAAAACATAATAATCATTAGCTGTTATGCAATATGGATAAAAATGGCGGCATCTTAACCAGCTGCAACAGCAAAGTGCTATTTAGATATTATATGATAATGTATTTATATAAAACATTATACCAGAGAACTTTAGCTATTGATATTTAAACTCCTGTTTATATTTTTATTTGTGTATTTTGATCTAGATCACATTAAGTTTCACCAGTACTCCCACAGTGTGACACTTCCTGTGAGTACTCTACCTTTCTCCTCTGGTCCAAAGTGAAACTCGTTATCTCTCCTCTCTGAGTCATGTGGCCTCAGGAGTCAGAGGCGCTTCCCTGCAGCAGAGAGAGAGGACCAATCGGAGAGAGGAGGCGGGCTCGCAGCAGCACACATGAGTTGTCAAACAGGTTTGTCTTGAGCTGCTTCAAACACACACACTCACCCACACGTCTGTCTCTGAGATCAGTGGACCTAGGGGAGACATGCAGGAGTGGCAGAGGAGCCGGAGAGGAGGTGAGTGTTCTGTTGAAATGTCCTGAAGAAGGGAAATATCAAACATCTGCCTGAGGAACTAACCTGCAGCTTCACACCAGCAGAACCTGAGCTTGTCAGTGAGCGAAGGCCTCGGCTCTGCAGCACAGACAGGCCCCAGCTCCCTTTTGTTGTTTACCTGCCTTTTGTGTGTCTGTGTCATTAGTCTCCGGCTTCCTGCCTCGCCTCGTGTGTGTGTCATTCACTCCCAGCAGCCCAACGTGCTGCCTCCTGACTCAGAAACACCAAATTGGAGGCTCTATTTTTGTTTGTGTGACCCACCTCTCGACATTCCCCTTTGGTTCGTAACACGGCAGCCGGCCTGCTTTCTTTAAATGATGTGTCACACTGCTGCTGGTCTCTGCCGGTGAAGGGAGTTTCCTCGTGGTTTTCTTTTGTGGAGAGATCCCAGGACGTGGAGCCAGGTGAGAGCGGAGGGACGAGGAGTTCAACGGCTCCAACAGCAGGAGCTGGGCCCATGCAGCTCAGACTGGAATTGCAAATATGTGGAGAATGTGAGTGGCAGATGAAGAGTGAGGCGAAGTTAGAACACGCTCAGGATCTTAAGTATACATAGAGTTCATTCATGTGACCTTCACCTCATTACAACACAAACTGAGGCCATGTTAACAGCTTCTTTTTTGGTTTGACTTTACTTCACCCACAGAGGCTTGTATTCGGCTGCAGACCCTGGCAACTGGCTGCTTTATTTAAAGATGAGGAGTCATTGTTCCCGCAGCAGCTGTTAGTGTGTGTGTGTGCGTGTGTGTGTGTGTGTGTGTGTGTGTGTGTGTGGCCTCCAGACAATAGCTCGTTGTCAGCTGGACGGCTTCCCCATCACCCGTCTCTCACACACACACTCCTGCCGCTCTTTTCATAGACCTTCCACTGACTGAACATGAAGTGTCACTTATATTGTGCGTTTGTCTGTGAGGAGACGGATGACTGCGACTTATTGTGCTCGCGGCCAATGAACTTGGAGGACGGTGAAGGCGTCAAGAGAGCGATTGGCTGAGGGCCTTAAAGGGGGGGGTGTTTGGGAGTGTAGGGTCTGTGTGGAGGTGCCAGTGTCCTCTCTGTGCTGGAGCATTAAAAGTGTCTGGAAAAGAGATTTTAGTGACTTCTTTATTGAGCTGTCTGTCCTCTTCCTTGTCTCCTGACTGACGTGTCTCTCTCCTGCAGGACGTCCACTTTTCATCTGACATGCTGCAGTTACATCTCTTCTCAAATGGGGTGGAGCCGATGGAGCTGCACAGAGGAATAAAATAAAGGATAATATCGCTTTTTCAGCAGGTGGTTAAAGGAAAGAAACTGTGAAACAGACGGGTACTAGTTTTACAAAATGCCTGTGGAGACTGTGCAACGCCCGGTGAGGAAAACAGCGAGGACTGCTGTAGCTGCTGTAGCTGCTACGCCCCCCCGCCTGCGGCCCAAGGGGACAGTGGGTCGGCAATGCCCAACACCGGAGGCCAGACCAAAGCAGAGCGCAGTGGCGAGGCTGGAGGCCGACAAGGCTAAATATGTCAAGAGTCCGGTGGCTCTTTCTAAGCAGCAGCCGGTCAGGCCTCCTGAGCAGCGGAGGCCTCAGCCGAGCCCCGGCTCCGCCCTGCGGCCCACCAGGAAGACCCCGACCCAGACCAAAGCAAGGCCGGAGGTCGTCCAGCTCAACTTGGAGCACCTGAGTAACCTCATCAGCGGAGTGAATGATGGACCCATGTCCAGTGCCACTGCGAGCTCAGAGGACAGTGGAGCTCCTGGTTGTGCCAGCTCCCCTTGCTCCACAGCCGCAGAGACGCAGCAGAAGAAAGAGAGGCCGGTTCCCCCCCCTCGTCCCGACTGGTCCAGTCCAGCTAAAGTGAGGTTAAAAGCCTCAGGACCTGTCAAGGATGAGATCTCAGGCTCTCCTGGATCTCCGGCTGCAGGGACCGTACGCAGAGTGGACGTCATGCCTCAGGCCAGTCCTGTGAGGACGCCCTGCAGGCCGCCCCAGTTCATGCTGCAGCCCCTTCAGCCCCTCCCGCTACATCCCCAGTTTCCACTCCGCCAGGCTGTTTCAAACCTGCGTCTCTTCCACCGGAGAACGACCCAAGCTCCTTCTCCTCTGAAGCCAGTTGTTGCCAAACCTGACAACCCTCCCTCCTCTCCAGCCGGAGCCCCCGTCCCTGCTCCACCTCCCCCCAGCTTCCCCCTATTCCCTCCATCCTCCCCAGCGATTACCCGTTTGTCCTCCTCCAGCTCCCGGAAACGCCCGTCTCTGACCCGGTCTAAATCAGACATGAGCGACAGATACTCCAGAGCCGGGACGGAGCTGGAGCGCTTCTTCAACCTGTGCGGCCTGGACCCTGAGGACCTGCCGGACCTGCCTGGATCCAGCTCTGATATCGTTTCCCTCGCCCGGTTTCGCAGTGTGAGCGCCCCGGGGTCAGAGTGTGCAGGCTCAGGTAGAGGAGACGAAGGAGGAGACGGTGATGGGGAGGATGCTGGGAACATCGCAGAGCGTGTTCCCTACGGTGTTTCTGTCATCGAGAGAAATGCGAGGGTGATCAAATGGCTGTATGGGCTCCGTCAGGTCAAGGACAATGTTAGTAAGAGCACCAACTTATAGGATCCTGTGAAAGATTTCAAACTAAGAGAGCATGATGTCAAACATGATGAAGCTAATGATACACTGAGGTGTAAAAAGTGATGGATGTACTTTGTCTGTTTAGTAAATCACTCTGAGTGGATCCCTTTTCTGTTTTCATTTCGTTTTTTTTCAAAAAATGTTAATATTTTGTTACTTTTATTTTGACTTTGTTTTATTTTGTTCATTTGTTTGGTCAGTTTTTGTTGAGTCTCCTCATGTGGCTGTGAACCTCATTATCGTAGTTTTTTGTTCATTGACGTTTGAATTCAGGTCTGATTCACATCCTGCTGTAACTGGACCTCATTAAAGAGGAAATGATTAAACGAGCATCTTGATTGGACGTCTCTCTGTCGTGTGTTTTTCAAGATTAACACCAGGAGCAGAAAAGTTTATCACCTGCAGAAACATCAGGTGATCCAACAACCTCCGAGGTGAGGAGGTCATGTTTTCATCAGTGTGTGTTTGTTTGTTTGTTTGTTTGTTTGTTTGTTTGTTTGTTTATAAGCAAGATAAAACAAAGATACAGACAACAACAACAACACTTGGGGGACAGATGCGTTTTGGATCAGGAGAGAACCAACTGAATTTTGGTTTGGATCCGGATCCAGGAAGTTTCTTTTCCACTCTCTTAAACATCGTGTGATTGGGTGTTTTTGAACATTCGCATAAATTTCTCAGATAACTATTCATGGATCTTAATGGAGACACATTTGGCTTGTTTAGGAAACTGATATTTATGAGTGTGTGTGTGTGTAATTGTCTCATAAGAGACCACTTCTTTATTTCCTTTATGTTTCTACTATAAGAACTAGACACTCATGTGTAGGATTGTTTGGCCTTGGCGGAGGAATGTGATCTTCTAAGTGCCATTCAAGTTATACATTGATTTACCAGCCTGGTGTAAAACACTGAAGCATTTCCACCAATGAGTCAGAGCACAAGGTCAAACCTTCAGAGTTATTAAAATGAAATTATAACTGTATGCTTATGTTTGTAGCTGTAAAATAGATACAAACCTGTTTTCGTGAAAATGGCCCGAAAGTAGCATTTATGATGTTTTCATGAAACCGTCGGGGGGGAGAAGAACGAAATCAACAAGCTTCAGTTGATGAGGGGAAGTTTCCCTCATGTTCCACAAGAGGTCAGAGCAGTCCATGACACATTCAGTTCTACACTTCACACTTCAATGGGAAATTAGACAGTTCTTTCTTGAAACTGCAGTTGAAATAAAAATATCTACAGTTAAAATCATTAAAGATCGTCTGAAATGCTGCTTCCTATAAGTGAGTGGATCTGTAGTTTGATGTCGAACCAGGAGAATGTGTTGGAACTGAACTGTCGGTCTGCATGACCACAATCAAATAACACAAAATTACCATCTGAGATAAAGTACACATACTTATTCCATTGAGTATTTCCCCACTATGAAAAATAATAGCCTGTCTATAATTAACCTGTGCTTCTATATTTACTATATATTTCCGTCATGTTACACATCATGAGTATAAGAAAGTGAGAAAGTGTCCTTGATGTGTGACGAGTTGTTGTCAAACCAGATTCTATTGTCAAACAGGGACTGAACCTACAGCTGTGTGTGCATGAGGAGATCCTTTGTTGTCTAATGCAGGTGCTGCCAGATTCTAACCGTCAGTCGGCCTGTGGCATTTTTCCTCTGAACTCAACAGAATGACTTGTTTAAGAGATTTTACAAACCAGTTAAAGAATCGTGTTTTAACACAGAACGAGAACAAACACTCCGGCAGTGACGATCAACATCAGAGGGTAAGTTTCCTCTTTGTCCTTCTTACACAAGAAGAAATCTCACAGTATTTTCAGTGTAGATTTTGTTTTATGATTTGCAGTTTTTCTAGTATGCAACAAAAACACAACAGATAACACTAAGTAAATGTTTTTTGTCTGGTGACTCATATCTTGGCCACAGACCTTAATCACCAGCTTTAAGACTTTTTGTATTAAATATTCTGCAACAATGTGATTGTTGTGTGATAGTCAAAAAGACATTAGCAAACTATTAATGCCAGTGCATGAGCTTAGTGCAGGAAAAGATGCTACTACTATTTATAGTGGTCACTATAGTGGTTACAGCTTCCTGTCCTCTCTCCTCTCTGCTCTCCACAGGGGTCGGGGGGGATCCCTCTGACCAGGAAGCTGTGTTACGCTGTGGGTGGGGTCCCATATCAGATTACTGCTGTAGCCATAGGAGTTTCCCTGCAGATTTTCCTCCTGGATGTTGTGCAGGTAAAAGTTCAAATTGTCCCTAACGAGGATCAGTGATGTGTTCGCCCTGCTCACTACACCACAGGTGGTAGAAGCAGCGGCAAACAGGATTATTACCAGTCTCCACAAACATGTTCCCACAGATGGAGGCCTACTATGTGTCCCTGATTTTATTTGTGAGTCGGGCCTGGGACGCAGTGACGGACCCTCTGGTTGGATATCTGGTGAGCCGCAGCAAACGCACACCCGTCGGCAAACTCGTCCCATGGTTGGTTTGGTTGGACCCACGTGTTTTCACATGCACTTCGTTTTGAGTTAAGTTAGGATTCATCCTCGGGTGCTGAACTCACCAGAGCCATCAATGCTCATCTCACAGGCTGCTCCTCTCCTCTCCACTCGCTGTCCTGTCCTATCTGCTGCTGTGGTTTGAGCCAGGCGGCGCCGTGTCGCAGCCTCTCAGCGTCCTGTGGTTCCTCACAGTGACCTGCCTGTTCGAGACCCTCATGAGTGTAAGTGTGGCAGGAGCTGGTAGCCAGTGGTCAAAAGTAATCAAGTACATTTACTCAAGTACAGTTTTTCTTTAGTTGAATGTTTCATTTTTACTGCATCATATTTGTCTGGCAGTCGCAGTCTTAAGTTTCTGGTCAAATTAAGAGTTTACATTAAAAACACATAATAATCTAAATAAATGAAAATAAATTAAAGTTAAGGAAAGTACTAGTTACTTCTTCCACAACTGCTGGTTCCTATTTCTCTGTCGTCCACCATCTTGTGCTTCAGTCTCACTACAGCCCTCCTTCCTCATCTTTCTCACGTCACCATGGTGACAGAGTTTCACACCATTTTCATGTCATCATTTTGCTCCGAGCTGTGTCACCATGGCTACAGAGTTTTCACGCCGCTCGTGTGCTCTCGGTTGGTGTCATGTTTTCCCCTCGTCATCCGTTCCCAGTGCTACAACGTCCCGTACCTCTCGCTCAACATGTTCCTGGGGGGAGATCAGAGGGACAGAGACTCGGCCACGGCCTACAGTAAGACCACCAGGACTCAGGTCACATCTTTATCTCTACTCCCGAGTCAGGCCTAACGAACGTGTCCCCTTCCCTGCGTCTGTGTCCAGGGATGAGCGTGGAGATGGTGGCGATGCTGCTGGCCTCTGTGATTCAGGGTCAGGTGGTGGCCGTGTACAACTCAGAGAAGCAGGAGGTCTGTCAGCAGCTGGACGAGGCCAACGAGACGCCTCAGAGCTCAGCCACGCCACCGACTGCATCACTGCAGGGAACGGTACAAACTGCTCTGACCGCGTGAAACTACAGTTTGTGGCCCCGGCAGCGATTACGCTCATATTTCTGAGGCGGTGTAGCAGCATTGTTTTGCTATTGTAGTCTCGTGGTCCCAGGGATATCTCCTTACCCTGTAATTTACTCTGCTTATCTTGACATGGACATTGTGTGTGTGTGTCTGTGTGAGTGTGTGTGTGTGTGTCTGTGTGTGTGTAAAGTGAAGAGGTTTTAAGATTAGGTTTAGGTTTAGTTAAAGGTTAGGATAAGGGTTAGACACGTAGTTAGGGTATAGTTAAATGTAAGTCTCCTGGAATCCAGGAAACGTAAATCAATTTGTTGTCCTCTGACGTCAATGAGACATGACTTTGATGTGTGTGTGTGTGTTGTTAGTTTATTACATAACTCCACAGGCTTGAGGGGATTAGACTTAATGGAATTAAATCTGTGTTTGCAAAAAACAAACCATTACAGTTCATTTGGATTATGTAAGTAACAAAAGGAGATTGTGTCAGACGGAAGGAAAAGTTTCACCCAGTAGAAATGTCTTTCTGTTCAAGAGTTACATAAGAAAATTGATGCCATAGTCACAGGATGATGAGTTAAGAAATGGGACTGTTGACATTTCTTATTTGAAAGTCAATCAGGAGGTATGAGACTACAAAGTATTTGCGTAATCCTGTTAACAGACAAAACAATAGCAGACATAAACATTGTTGATGGAGGTAATAACTCAAATTCTACGCAGGAAGGACTGTTTGGGTTTGTATGGCTTTGGGTGTGTGTTTGCAGAGGTTTGATGCACCTTGTTTCTCCCTCAGCGAAAGGCTTTCCTGACCTCAGGTCTGGTCGTCGGTGCTTTGTTCTTCCTCTGCAGCCTGGTTCTCGTCTTCGGGGTGAAGGAGCAGCCGGGTGAGTCACAAATGTCCAATGGAGCAAATGGGTCATCCGAATCTTTTCCAATCCAGAAATATCAAGCAACACGTCAATCAGAGAACACGACTCATTTGTTGACTTATATAACCTTAAAAAAAAACTTTATCACAAGTAGGAATTCACAACTCTTTCCTCTATGTGTCATTTGGGTTTTATTTCCAGCTCCTGTCCGCTCTGATGACAAAGCGCGACCGTCCTATCTGACCTCGCTGAAGATGCTGATACGTCACATTCCTTACCAGCGGCTGGTGCTTGGATTTGTGTTCAGTGCTCTTGCATTTCAGGTACAGATTGAGCTCATAGTGGCGTCAAATGCATCCCTGCAGACTGTGGCTCTGATGTAACACAGAGAATCATTTTCCAATAGTCGTCTCTGTACATTTGCTGTTACTTTTCTATATTGTAAAAAAAATGTTTAATGCTTTTCAAATGATTATGAAACCATAACATTTTCCATTTTATGATTTTTCTCCCCATCTGTTTTTGTCTCAGATGTCGTGGAGTAATTTTGCACTGTTTTGCAGCCATGCAGCTGGACTGGGAGCTCAGTTCCAGTACCTCCTTCTGGCTTTACTGGTACAATACACACAACAAGAGAAAAGCATCATATGTCTCCTTAAATGAATGCAGCTATTTAGCAGGATTTTACAAAGTGCCTCATTCTAACCCTATTGAAAGATGCTTTATGAACTTCAGATGAAATGATTCTGATATTTCCACAGACTTCTGCCTCAGTAGCGGTTCCTCTGTGGCAAGCCGTTCTTCTGCGAGTAGGAAAAAAGACCACACTTTTCATCGGACTCTCAGTAAGAACTTCCTGTCCAGAGTCATAAGAGTCATTCTCCTCATGTTAAAATCCCCCTCTCACCTGTGAGGCCTGTTTATGTCTCTCTCAGTTCTTCATCCCAGCAGTGACCATCATCGCCTGTGCTCCCAGTAACCTGCCTCTGTTTGTGATTATGTGTATTTTGATGGGATTCAGCGTGGCGACTGTGTTCCTGCTGCCGTGGTGAGTCAGTTCCCTGTGAGGACACAGAATTCTCAGTCCCTTACAAGACCCTGTCACGTCTCATCAGTATCTCAGCTTCTCACTTTGTGGAGGTGTTGAATGAAGGAATGTTTCCTCCTCTCTCATAAGCCTGACTGAGTTTTATTTACACACGCTTGACCAATCGCGACTCAGTCTCAGCTGTCAATCATGACGTTCCGCCACATTTTAGTCGTTAAACGAATAATCAATAAAACCAAATATAGTACACTTATATAGTGTGATAAGAACAACCTAAAATGTTCGATCCAGGTCCTATCCACTAACATGGAGGAGTTCAGTTATTACCTGTACTGCAGCCGGTGACCAGAGGGCGATTGAGACACGTTGGCATCTATCTTTATAAACAGTTTATGAACCATACAGGCAACTAACACAAAATACCACTAAGAGACACAGAATCAATACAGAGGAGCTTAACAACCACAGAGGCACAAAAGAAAGTAACAGTGATGGTCTGTATGTTTCACTCTGGGGCTCTTGCTCCTGTGTTGGATGCTGGGAGATATTTTTACGTGTCTGATCCCAGGGGCCACTTCTTCATAACCTGTTCGTGGCTCCAGGTCGATGCTCCCAGATGTGTTGGACGACTTTGCCGTGAAACACCCGTCCTGTACGGACCTGGAGCCTCTGTTTTTCTCCTGTTACGCCTTCTGCAGTAAGCTGGCGGGAGGCCTGTCTGTTGGAATCTCAACCATGATCTTACAGTGAGTCGGTCTTCCTCGCTCTCACTCCATGCGTTGTGTGTGTGCATCTGTTGATCCGTCACATGCAGTTTTTCTCCGTCCCGGCAGGTTTGTTGGCTACAGAGCGGGTGCGTGTAACCATGGTGACGGAGTGGTGACAGCTCTGATGGTGTTGTTCGCACCAGTTCCCATCGCACTCCTGCTGATAGGGATGGTCTTTTTCTGCTCCTACCCGATCGATGAGAGGCGGCTCCAGACCGCAGACCTCCAGTAAGCGGCCTTTTGGGTTCTGACAGCTTGTTTTTAAAGTGGCTAAAGTGAAAGCTTTTATTTTATTTATGTATTTTCATTAATTTTTAATGGTGAATCAAATGAAATGTGAAACCGTCCACTCGTAAGGCACATATCACTCAGCTTTGTTTAGGTAGAGCATGTTTCAGCTCAACTTGTTTGAATGACAACTTTACCGGTCTGGTTCACCAGCTGGGTCTCAAGTCAGAGGCCACATCCTCTGGAGGACACGGTCTACGAAGTCAGTGTCAACTGCATCATTCATAGGCTGTGTAAACCGCGTCGGTAGAACCAAAGTGAGAGGGTCGGTTCCTCCTTTTGTGTCATCAGCTAGCGCCGCCCTTACAGCCATCGCCTAGCAACAGAGCTACGGACCAAAACATTGTGGTTAAAATACGTTGAAAAGATGATTTTTTAACATGTGTACTCTTAGCTGTTCAGTTGAATACATTTAAATATAAATTCTTCTGACGTTTTCGCCTCGATTGCTGCCACAATTACCTCTTTGAAAAACAGTTCGTCACAGAAGTGCAGTGAATCATGGGATATTTTGAGCCCGGGATAAACGTTTTGATTCTCCAGCATTTACCCTGTTGATATTTTCTGTTTATCTCTTTATTCTTCATCTAGGCCAGAAGCTACATCATCATCAGACGCAAGAGAAAACGCGGAGCAGCTTCATCCTGGTGTGATATCAACTTCACAAAACAACACAAAGGCCGACACATCGCACAAGTCAAACTCCTCACCCTGCTGTTACAGTCAGGATGGATCATGTTTAGTGAACTCGTCTGCACCTTCAGATGTATTGAGTCCTCCTGCAGAATACAGCAGGTGTAAATCTGTTGTCCAGTCAAATGCACATCGTCAGCATCATAAACAAAGATCCAGAAATCAAAAGCATTCAGGCAAAATGAGGTTGAGCAAAAATATCCCTGAGAAGGACTCTGGGTCTTTTTCTAGTGGAACAAATGTGAGATCCAAAGTGTCGTGGGTTTAGTGAAGCTGTGTTCAAGATTCCAGATTCAAGAGTGGGTGAAATAGAGTTTGGTCCAACTTAATGCCAATATAAAGCATTAGAAACCTGATGTGCTGTTAAAGATAAGTTGTTGTGATGTTGTTTTGTTAATTTCAATTCAAAGATTGTTAATCATTGATTATTTTGGCTTTTGTTCATCAGAATTTGTATATGTGGGCACAAACATGGCTCCAGGTGACAATGTTGCTCTGTAACTGCTGGATACACTGTTTTCAAACAAGTTTATAATATAAATGTGAAAAGTGATGAAAGGTCAAAGTTGTGTTCTGCTCAATTCATTTCAATCACATGTTAATGAGGGAAATACCTCAGCAGCCACATATGTTCACCAATATTATCACTAAAAAGAGAAGTCAGACAGGATCAATAACAAGAGAACACACTCTTTTACCAACAGGCCGTTTTACTCCAGGGATTCTGACTTGTCAAAGCAGGTAAAGCATGAGTGAATCTAATAATAGTGACGTCTCAGTGTTTTGTGAGCAGCCAGAGGCCACAGCAGTGAGATGGCGTACGCAGCACAGAGCCCTGGAAGTGAAATGGGATGTGACCATTTTTGTTATTCATTACACCTGTGCCTCTCCTGCTCCAACATGTCTGAAGGAGTCTGCTGGCTGGCTGACAGAAGACAAAGGGCCCCCGGGCACAGACACGCACATTCAGACAGCTTTTCACTGTTGTTTTGTGTCTTTGTGTAGCCATGTTGCATTTCTTTCTTATCACTGTGAGGCAATTGTATGTCCCTTTAACACTTCACAGTCTTTTTGCTTTTCTTTGGGGTCATTTTGGGTCTCTGTAGTTGGTTGGCATTTATGTAGATATTGATGGTTTGTTTGTTTATTTCTTTCAACAAAACTTGATAGAAGGCTGGAACATGGGTCAGGAAAGAGCTGATTACATTTTGGCATGGATCTGGAAAAAGGTGCAAATTTGGGGGCGGAGCCGGACAAAGTGACGAATCAGTATATATATATATTTTTTACAGATTTTCTGGGGAATAGTACATAGATATTAATGAAAAACAAATCAGCCATCTATAGGGGAATAATAAAATGATCCAATAATCATGGATCCAGAAAAAATCACTGATTTAGCGGATTTAAACAAACATTGGTTTTATTGTTGCATTACACTAACATTACTTTAAAGGTTCAGTGTGTAGGATTAAGTGACATCTACTGGTGAAGTTGCATATTGCAGCTGAACACCCCTCACCTCATCCTCTCCTTCCGAACATGAAGGAGAACCTAATGCTGCGTTCCTTTACACCCCGGGTCGGAACACCTCCTCAAGTTGGAGTTCTGGCTCGGAAAGTCGGAGGAACCTCACCACACCCGACTTTGAAATCCAAGATGGCTGCACCGTGTATCAACAGTAGCGAAAGCTGTAGTTTTTACTGTTTGTTAGCACTTCTGTCATTAAATGTGTCGTACACATAGTACTGTGCAATTGTGTTACTAAAGTGTTATTATGCATGAAATGCCACGTGTCATTATGAACTGGTTTTGCTAACGATGTCATGCTGGCTAACGTAAACATTGTTCCTGTGCAACTGGAATGCTATCGACTCGGGTTATTTGGGTGTGACGTCACTCTGAGGTCTGAGGTGTAATGGAACGCGGCATAATGGTAACTTTCAGTCGTCATAAAAACTCAAAAGGTGTTAAGTTTGTCCAGTCTGGGCTATTGTAAAAAAACATGGCGGCCTCCGTAGAGAGGACCCGCTCCTGATGTAAATATAAAGTATTTAAACATAAAGGGCCCATTCTAGGGTAAAGAACAATTTAGATGAAACATTAGTGAAAACATCAATACGGTTATTTAATATTCAAGATCTGCCAATAGAAAATTTTCACCTAAATCTTACACACTGAACCTTTAATGATAAAAACACACATATAAGTTTGTGCAGCTGTCCTTATAAGGACTTTGCATTGAACTCCATGCATGCATTCTCTCACATGCACACAGACACACAGACACACACACTTGGTGACTTGGTACGGTTCGCCCCCATCGGTGCCCACCACCCGCCCGTCGGCAGCAGCAGGCCGCCCCTGCCCCCCCCCCTGCCTCCGCTAGCATTGTACGGTGGTCGAGAGGAAGGAAACCGAGGAGCCAAAATGGGGGTAGAGATTGAGACCATAACTCCTGGAGACGGTGAGAATATAACTGCGGATGTTCAAGCCGCCTGTGTTTTCACCTTCATTCCACCTGCGTGTGCTTCTTCTTCACACGCGCTTCTCTCGGTTTCTCTCCGTTTCCAGGGCGGACATTTCCCAAGAAGGGGCAGCGCGTCGTGGTGCACTATGTCGGTGAGTGGGGGAGCCGGAGCACCGCCGGGGCTGCCCGGGCTGGAGCCGGAGGACTCGGGGCCTGAAACGGGTTTTTTTTTAAAAATCCGAGCCGATGTTCACTGCACGTGTCCCGGTTGAAGGCGTGAGAGTCCCGGTGGTTTTTGAGTGATGCACAAGCGGGGGGCTGGTTGGGCTCTGCTGGTTAGCATTGAAGCTAATGCCCCTGGCTAGCACACAGCTTCCTTGACACTGCTCTGCTAACGTCGGCTAACGTGAAGCTAACACGGGATCTTTTTGTGTTTAAATGCACCGTGTTGTCTTTATTTAAACGACTGTGTGTTGTCGTGGTTCGGGACACGTAAGGGGGGGAAGTGTCGTAGCCGGGATAACGGTGCCGAAGCCGCTGTCAGCCGCCCGACGTTAAGCTAACCCAGCCCCGTGATGCTAGTCGGCTAACGTTAGCTCTGAGTTACCGTTAAGGCTGCTGGTGCCTAGACGGTGGAGAAAAGTAACGGAGTACAACTACTCAAGTACTTTACGTTTTCAAAAATCATACGTTTGCAGTAAAAAGTACAAGGTTGAGGTAGTTTGAGTGTGTCCGTGTTATTCTGCATTGAAATGATACTTCACTGACTTTTTATTCTACTACATTTATCTGACAGCTGCAGGTTTTATTCATATTTACATAAAAATCAATAGATAACCTCACGTTAAGCTCTAAAAGTAGTAATAACTTTATTTGTAAACAAGGTTACAACGTGCTTCACAAAATCCATGGCAAAAATTATGAATGAACTAAAATAAAAGGTTCAGTTCAATTTATTAAAGTGCCACAATCATAACAATAAGGTCAAGAGCAAGGTCAAGTACAACCCTCGTATAAACGTGTTGTCATCAGCGCTGGTTGTTGGCACTAATATCCAGATTTTCTTTCCATTTCACAAAGTCCAGAATGTACAGGGTTTTTGGAGATTCAGTAACTTTAGATAGATATTACAAAAAGTTGTGTAAAATGCACATAACATCCAAGTTGTTAATCCATTTCCCACTGTTATTTGTTTTCCTTTGCTACATGAGTCAAAGATATATTAAGGTCTTCATGTGCAAAACAATTAACAGTTAAAATCCTGCATCACACACACAGGCATCATCATCATCGTGCATAGTTGTAGAAATAAATGTTAAGCTCAGCAAATCCACTTAAAAGATAAAGTTCTGCGCAGCCTGACATCTGCAGTCAGCTGTCGGCCGGTGTTAGACCAACTCCACACATACACAGGTATTTACTAAAACAGCTTTTCCTATCAAAAAGAAAAATCTCATCCACACAAGCACTGTTCTAGAAGAGACACATCTTCTCAGATGGTTTGATTTGATCTGTTAATGGCTCAAAGAGGGAAAAATGTACTATATTGCTTAGGATTAATGTTTTTTAATTAAAAGTGCCGGAGCTGAAAACAAGTTTAAGTAGCAGGACTTTGTTTTTCTTCATTCCTGTTTTTCTCATGACCCCAAAAGATTTATCCTGTGATACATCAGAGGGGCCCAACGCCAATATTGGGAGCTTTTAACTGAACTACACATTTGAATACAGGGATTTTACTTGTAATAGAATATTGATTTAATTGTTATACTGTTGTATTTACTTCCTCCACCACTGGATCCAGAGAGGTGGGACTCAGCGTCAGCCCCAAATCATCGAACAGCTTCCTTTCTCTTGGTTTCTCATCAGGCACACTGGCAGACGGGAAAGTGTTTGACTCCTCGCGGTCCCGGGGGAAGCCGTTCAAATTCAAGATTGGTAACCAGGAGGTAATCCGTGGTTGGGAGGAAGGAGTAGCTCAGGTGAGCTGGAGCTTTTTCTTTTTCCACTGTAAATGTCCAATCTGCAGCTCATGGGTCGACATCACTTTAGATACAGCATCACAAACCACAGCCTCCGATATGACCATACAGCAGCTCTCTAATAATGTTCAGTTTCAACAAAAACTGAACATTATAACCTATATTACCAGACAGTTGTATAAGTGCATTAGTTTTAGCTGCTCTTCTCATAGACTGTAAATAAAGATGGACGACACATCTTCATTTCCATGTCTCCACGTCCTCCTGCTGTACAAAAGTGACGCTAAGATATTGTGCGTCATTGAAGGTCATTGGGACGATCAAGATGATTTGACTTTGATGTCCCTGAGTGTATTAGAGCATGAGCTGATGTGTTGATTGGTGGTTTTAGCTGCTTGTGAATGAAGTTGTCAGACATAACAAGACATCGGAAAATGTCTCCCTTAGAATGTTGACAGTTACAAGTCAAGTCTTTCTGACATTTTATAATCAAAGTGAATGAAAACAATTGGCAGTTTAATCAATAATGTAAGTAACTGTTGGTTGCAGCCCCTGGTTGTGTACACAGCTATGTAATCTGTTGTGTTGTTGTAATAGAAGAAACCTGTCCATCTCCACAGATGAGTGTAGGCCAGAGGGCGAAGCTGACCTGCTCACCAGACTTCGCTTACGGCAACAAAGGACACCCGGGGATCATCCCACCGGATTCCACTCTCACCTTCGACGTGGAGCTGCTCAGTCTGGAGGCCTGAAACTTGTGCACTCACTTTGTTAAATTCCACTCAAATTTTCAGGGTGAGTGGTTTTTAATTATTTGTATAATCATTTTTATTCCCTGCATCATATTCAGTATCGACGGGGGTAATCTAATTTAAAGTGCAAAATGCTTTAAAGTGATAAACGACACTGGTTCTTCTTTTACTTAGCCCATAATAAAACCTTTAGTTTCTTTTTATTTTGTGTTAAGCGCGACACTTGTACAGCGACTGTACATTTAGCCTTTGTAATTTACCCAGAGATGTTGAGAGATTAAGTGGTATGAGCATAACAGGCTTTGGTCTCCATGTGGTGTAATCTCCTCTCCGCCTTAATCACGGCTGTAAGACCCGTCTCCTCTTCACTGCAGGTTGACTCCTATCTCGGGAACATGGAGGAAAAACTGTAACAGCTGATTCCTGCTTTTGATTCCTGCATAGGACCTATTCACTAGTTCACTCTCCTTTCCTCATATTATGTTGTGTCACTTGCTTTAAAACTTTTATCCCTCGTACTATACTTTAGATTACATACAGTAATAAGTCATAGGCCATCCCATCCAATGTATTTTGTCAAATTTATGTTGTGTATTTTTATGGTAATGTTTTATTTTGTCTTTGACTTAAAATTTTACAAATTGTGGCCATCAAGTCCGGGTGTTGGATGAAGTGTCAGAACTATCGAATCAGTCTCACTCCTGTGGCTCTGTGGCCTTCTATACTAAAAGTGTATTGATTGCAGGTAATGAATTGTCTTGAATAAAAAAATCAGAATGAATTGTTTGACACAAAAGGATATTTCCACCGATGACCTTTTGTGATATTTGTTGGACGAAATTAGAAGAGATAATAGAAAAGACATTTTTAATCAGGGTTTTGTGAATCAAGCACATTATTGCCGTTAACAACCCACGTGTCTCTGCAGATGTAGGATTTTTATTTGTCTATGCTGAAGCATCAATTGTTAATTTATAAGAGTAAAATGACTTTAACTGCTCGAACGTTCACAGCTGGACATTCTTTGTCTTGTTGGTCATGTGTAAAAAGCCAAAAGAAGGTCTTATGGGAAAATACGTGGTCTCTGGTTAAAGGTTTCTAAATTTGCATGGCAAGTTCCCCCCCCACAGATTTGTCGGCACATCTTGGGGTTTGTGGTTCTCTTTATTTGAAGGAGTTGTGTGTAACAAGCTGTGGATGTTGTAAAAGGTCTGGTCCTTCCTCAAAACACATTAAAAGAGTACTTTTAACACAAATTGCTGTTTCTTCCTTCCTTTCGTGTGGTTGTATCTCAGTGTTTAACCTCAGTGTTCCCTTAAAACGTCTGGCTTGATCATCCTCACTGATGAGTTAATGAATGAATACATAAGGGTATTGCAATACGCTGATATCATAAAAAGAAGAGGTATGAAGCATCTTTTATTTTCCAAGAAGAGAAAAAAAAACATTCAGGGCATTTTGCGATACTAGTCTCGTCTTCCTGACAATAAATCACTGCTTCATTACAATTGCATGTTCAGTACAGGCTGTTGGAAAGTCCAGTTTATGTAGTAACACACACATGGAGGAGGATGAGTGATAGACGGTGTTAACAAATCCAGAAATACCATTTTTAAAACTGAAAATAAGGAAACACTCCATCACGAGTGTCTCGATCCGACCACAGATAAATTACACTTCTCCGCCAAGGAGGTTATATTTGGGTCTGTGTTCATCTGTTGGCAGGTTTACATATACATTACTGGACAGATTACCATTAATCTTTGGTGGAAGAATGCAGTATATGTCTGGGAAAAACATTTTTAAATCTGGTTACGGATCCAGATCAGGGGGCATTATGAGATTTTCTCAGAAAGGAGGTCTGCGCTCTGCTGAGTGACATTCAGCCTCATCATTGATCAAACTAGTAAAACCTTATGGTAAAGTTCCCTGAAAGCTAAAACATTGCTCTTTTCCCACGATAAGGCTGAAATCTACTGTACATACAATATTTCAGTCGACACACTAAAGGGCCACTTGTAAAGTCTATGATACATATTGTACATGGTTATAAATATGAGTACGTTGCTGTGAAAGTAACCCACACTGACACGCAGGATAACTCTCTTACTCCCAGCTGTGCAAAGACCTTTCATTTCATGTAGAAGTTGAAAATACATCACGGTATAAAAAAACTGTATATCCTTCATTCGTTCAGCTGTGGGGATCACAAAGTACTGGATGTTAAATCTAAATACCTCTCCTCTAAAATTTTATAGAAACATGGAACTGAAGAGATGTAACTAGATGGTTCATTTAAGGACGTCACGTATATATTCATGTTTAAACTGCAACAAAGACTGATCTGCTGTAAAGATCTGAGCTTTCATGAGTTCATTATCTCTGTGATGTAAAAAATTAATGGGGCCAGGCCTCCAGTTATTCTTTATTTTTTGGTCATTGATTCTCCGTAAATGAAAATTAGCGTTGATGTTCAGGGTAAATGGAAATAAATAAACTCATTATGGTTTGTTCATTGGCAAAATATCACTGATCTGTCTGTTTTACACCTGAGAACTAGATTTGATGCACATGCTCAAGCTTTGAGAACGTAAAAGCTTTAAAACATTCAGTATTTTCATTGGAGGAATTACTAAATTATAGCGTTCCACATTTCTCTCACTTTGCTATAAGTCCATTTTCTTTCTGCTTTAGTCTTTCAACTAATCATAGACTTTTGACTTCTTTTTATGGTGATATTATTGACTCCCTGTCAATAATGTTAAAAAGATTATGATGAAATTGGAGAAATATTCCGCAGCAAACAATTTCTCCTCATATTTTTTAAATAAAATAAACGTAACGAGTATTTTTCTTCATATAAAATCCAGGTTGGGGCTTTTGAATTCAAGCAGGAGAACCCAACCACACGGTGGGTTACATGCAAATTGCAATAAAGAGAAAACCATTGAAACTGCAGGCAGTAGCAGTCAGTACAGTACATTTAACTAATGCAGGTATTTAATAATGTACAACTAATCCTCTTGTCTAAGGCATGTCCACAAACGTACAAGGGCTTTAAAATCTAAAAACCTAATCAGCAACATGAATATAACTAAAATCTGATGTCAGCATGTCGCTCCTGTGGCCGGCAGAGGTTAGAAGTTGTATTCCTAATGTCAGATTGCTGATGTTCCATTCATGTCCGTGGGCCTGCGTCCCCTGCCGGCTCCCTGCCGGCGCAGCGAGTGGAGGGCCACAGCGCAGCAGCCTCTGAGCAGGGAGCCGATGTGATACACCGGCAGGACATCCCGTGGTGCCCCGCGACACAGCCACGCCATGGTGGGGACCACTGGCACTGCCAGGGCCAAAAGATCCACGAGGAAGTAGCGGCTCCAGTGGCACAGCTGAGGGGAATGCCCTTCATCTCTTGCTCCTTCACCTTCCTCCCTGTCGTCCTCCTCTATGTCCAGAACTGTGGCCTCCTGCCTCACTGGCAGTGGAGCTGTAGGGTGGGGTTGGCAGGTGTGTGGCTCTGCTGGCATCTTCACTACCTCCTCCGGTTGTTCCCGTGGTAGCGTCTCTAATCTGTATGAAGGAGGTGACGCAGGAGGTAAAGACGATGGGAACAGATGAGGTTCTGAGGGGGTGACGTCTGCTGTGGGTAAAGAAATGACACTGAGTTCTCCTGCACTGCTTTCCTCACACAGCCAGGTCATGGTGGGGCTGCAGGCCTGGGAGCGGACCTCTGGCCTTTTCTCTGCTGCAGGAGAAGGAGTGTGGACAGGGTCAGTGACTGGGACTGCAGGAGTCACCGCTGTTACTGGGACCTCCTCCTGAGGTAAGTGCAGGAACAGGTGATGGTGGGGTTGGTAGGTGTGTCCACTGCACCTGCAGCTGCTGCTGAGCGTGTGGCAGGAGTGGGAGACCGGCAACACAGCCCCCCCACTGCACAGCCTTTCATAGGTGGAAGAGCGAGGGGGACCTCGCATGTGGCCCTGTGGCGGCAGCTGCTCTGACAGGAGGGCCGCTTCCAGGAGGAGGTGGGTTTGTCCTGGTGAGCGAGATGCTCCACCTGCCTCAGGAGCGTTGGGGCTGCGCTCCACATGCAGAGCCTCGCTGCTCATTCGGGTGCGGGTGGTGCTGCGGCTCAAAGTGCTGGCTGGTGAACAACCACAGGAGCGTGACCTGCCACCGGGCCGAGCTCCCAGCAACCCAGAGTATGGCTTGTGGTCGTGGGGGTCTTGTTCCCGGACACCGGGGCTCGACTTCCCTGACTCCACCACTTCCTGGAGGTGCAGAATCTCCTTGCGGGCTTCTTTCAGAGCCAACTGGGCCTCCACACGGTGGCATTCCTCCTCTATCCAGTCTTCCTGCATCCTGTACAGCTGGGTCCTCAACCCATCTATTTCACAGTCCCTGACAAAGTGGGAAGAACAATTGAATAGCAGATCTTTTTAATTTTAGTAATTTCTTTTATGCAGAAACCAAATGTGATAGTTTAGTGAACAAGAATACTTGAAAAGAAAACTTAAAAATAATCGCATTAAACTTGTGAGATGAAGGGCAGGAATGTTTTACCTGTGCTGGAGTCTTTCCACATTCTCCCTCAGCCTGGCTCGAAGGTGTCGTATACACACCTCCTTCTGTTGCAGGGGCGTAAGGTACTGCTCCGGGGTCGGGGGCCTGATCCCATGGTTGTCACTGCAGGCTGTGTGCTTTGCCTGACGTCTGAACAAAAACACACACACACACACACACACACACTTACACTAAGGGCTTTGTTTAATCACACGTGAGAGCTGTCAACCGTGGCAAAGAAAATAGATCGATAGATAAGATATAGCTGATCAGTTTAAAGCAAACCAACCCAATGACCCTTCAATAAACCCCTGTGGTATTGTTTAATAATCAGTGCCCACATTAATGGAGTGGACAGGGGTAGCTGATGTATCTGATGTATCTCACCTGGGTGTAGTGGGATACGTCCGAGCCATGAGACTCTCCTCTGCTGCCCGGCCCCGACCAGGGTAGGTGTGGGTACTAGATGTATCGATGGAATATTTCCCGCTGCCGCCACCGGTGCCAATCGAGCGCCTTGAAGGGGCGACATCACATTACACACGTTCGGACGAACATACAAACCAAATATGTCATTCAGGAGTTCAAGAGGAGAGGCGAGACAACAGTACCTGCGCTGACCTGAGGAGGGCTTCCGACTGGGAGTGAGAGACATTGATGACCTCCAACGTCCCCACCGGTGTCTCTAGAGAAAGACGCTAGGAGCCCTCACAGCCAAACTGGGACGAGAAGAGGAGCAGAACCAGAGAATCGAGGACATGAAGGATGATAAACAATAAAAAATATTCCAAAACTAGAAGGTCACTAGATTTACTAAAACTTTTATTTAAATTCTTTAGACTTAACACTAAGAATAGTAATCCTAGATATGTCCCCTGATCCAGGTCTGCCCCAATATTTGATGGCTTCTTTCCTGACCCATAAAACATCCTTCCACTAAGTTTCATGCTAATCCGTTGAGTAGTTTTTATATAATCCTGCTAACTAACACATAGACAGACAAGATGAAAACACAACCTCCTTGGTTGAGTTAACAACTGGAGCAAAATGAATCAGCACCATTCAGTAAAGAAACAAGATATTCATTGTACAGTAGGTCGTCTTCTGCCATGATGTGCTTCTTCACTCAGTGACAGTAGCGTGATGAAGGATAACAGCGAAGGCGAGCAGCAGATAAAGCCTCGTCTCTGTGCTGACACAAAGAAAGAGTTCACAGTCAGTGCAGCTGTGGCTCTGAGCTGCGTAGCTCCGTCTGCACAGCTGCAGGAAAACGTGTTAAACCTTCACATTCACTGGAGTCAGAGGCCAAAGGAAAGTGGACACGCTGTGGCTGGTAAAATGAGGAGGAGTCAGAGGGGTCAGCGCCTCTCTGCAGTGAGGTCAGATTCAGATGTAGTGGATCCCGTACAGTCGTGGCCTGCACGTGAACTCTGATGAAACGAGAAACTGTGTCATCCATGCTTTTACTCTGCTGCTGAATAAAACAGACAGACACTGTGAAAAGAGCTGAATTCTTGTTTTTTCTGCAAAGATGTTCCAAAATGGCACAGACACTTAGACTTTAAATAAGTGGCTTGTCGTGATTCAGCCTATTTCAGTCCTCGTTGTGCTGTTGGGTGTCACCGTGTGCATCACACCCAACATGGACAAGAGAAGGAAAAGAGGAACGATGTCCGAGGAGATGAAGAAGGAAGGAATTACCTCTGCCAAGGAGGTTATGTTTTCATCAGTGTTTAGCAGCATTGCACAAAAAGCTAATCTTTCATTACAGATTAGCATGAAACTTGGTGGAAGGAAGCGGTATGACTCAGGGAAGAATCCATAAAATCTTAGCACAGATCTGGATCAGAAGGCACATCCAGGGTTGTTTTTCAACTTCTTTAATAATGTGAGATAAGATGTTTTCTGAACCAATTCCCCTGAGAATAATTCATGGATCTTGATGAAAACAAAGTCAGACATATGAAGTGGCTCGATATCTATGAATGTTCACACTGTGGTGCTGCTTGACTGTTGGGCCTTGATGGAGTTATGTTCTCTACTGAGTGAAATTCTAGTTGTTTTTTATTGTCGTGGGATTAGTTGACAATAACACAAATGTACGACATCAACTCCCTTCTCCTTTAAAGCTGGTTTTAAGTGCAGAGTTGACATTTGATAGTTGATTTTCTTTCTGGCTTGCTGAATAGGATGCTGGATATTCTAGATGACAAAGTGGCAAACTCAAGGTTGCAAAGGCTGCAAGACCATCTCCAACAGCTCAATGATCACGTGGCCTTTGGTTGCTGATACTATGAGGACGTTTAAAGTTTCATGGGGCTGTATTGAAAACTGACCCCGGATTGAAAGGGAGGACAGTTTGAATTGTATAAAAACAACAGTGGAAAACGTCAAAACAGAAACAGGATCCTCCAAGATCAAGATACAACAGAGTCCTGTCACACTATCAGTCGATTTCTGAATGAAAACACAGGAAGAAACCACCTTTACTGGAGAAACAACTGGACTAAAACAAATGTTGCAAGTCACAACGCTTCTGGGTGAATCTCCACAATAACAAATCTGAGCTTTTTTGGTTCAGTCACATCAGCTGTGTGTTCACAGAAGGAAAAAAATAATAATCTGTAGAGAACAGAATCGCTGCTGGGAAACATGGAGGACGCTCCGTCCCTGTCTGTCAAAGAGAAATCAGATTATCCAGGAATTACTGCCCAGTGTCCGAGAGCTGTCATGGCTCCTCCAACCGGATAACAACCCCAAACACATGCAGCTGAAAGCAGGACATCGATGCTCGAGAGGAAAATATATTGGTGAGGGGCCTACTCCAATTGAACATCTGTGGAAAACGCTGAGATGTCTGGATCTTAAGTAAGTTCACAGGTTGCCTACAGGAGATGAATAATTAAATTTCCTTCTTGCTTCCATAAGCAAAGCACCACTTATATATTTAATTTATTCATTTAACTGCAGGATCTGTTCGTAGGGAAGCTGCTGATATGGGCCTGGATCCAACCTGCAGGTGGATAAACCAGTGAAGAGGCTGCAGACACAAACAGACCGAACCAGCATCGTCCTATATTTAAATTCTAGGACAATGAGACAGGAAACCTGAGTCTCGTCTCTTCTGGCTGCGCAACAAGTGGCAGGTCTGTCATTGGTGAGAAATACGCAATCGTCTTACGTAAGTGAGAGAGCCGGTGTTTACTGTGGAGGCGAAGAGGAGGAGGAGGAGGATGGAGCAGGCGGAGAAAACTGTGCGTAAAGATACGCAGAAATAATAAATCAGCTGGGGATGTTATGAGAAATAGAAGTTGTGGGGATGAAAAAAATCTTCATGGCATTAAATTAAAATGTTTCCTAGAATGAATGATGAGGATGATGATGGTGATGACGATGATTCCAGCAGAAAGTCTCATCTCTGCTTTGCGTTACGCAGCAGAGGAGTCTCCAAACAGGACACATACAAACAGCTGACTAACACATGTGGCCCCAGCTGCGTCCCGCATACCAGGACGACAGCAGCTCCCTGGACCCGAAGACGCAGCCTCCATTAAACATGAACACTCTACCATGTCTGCAGGTGGAGGTCGCGGTGCGTCGTCGTGGACAAGCCTCGGTTCCAGCCGGTGGTGCCCGCAGGAGGAGGAGAGGATGCTGCGGCTGCGGCTGCTCAGAGTCCATCCTGCAGCCATGGAGCCCGGAGACGAAATGAGGCGTCTGCTGCTGCTGCATCGCTGCCTCTTAAAGAGACAGTGGAGGAGAACAGCTTCACGTGGCTGCAGCTGCGGGGACAGTCCGATGAGGTCGGTGTTTCAGTGCGTGGAGCAATGATGACTGACAGGTGAGGTGAAGTGTAAGGAGTGCAGCAGTGACAGAATGAAGTGAACTCCACAGGCCACAGTTACTGCTGAGACTGTTCCTCTGCAACAGAAATACATTAAGAGCTTTATTTTATTATAGAGATTCTTATTGTTATGTCCTTTTTCTGTCCATCTATCTATCCATCCATCATCTATCTGTGTGAATGACACACAAGTTCTAACAATGTGACGCCTCATAAACAAATATATACTGTATATATACACACTATATATTATTTAACACGTAGGGCTGGGCTCAAAGACAGCAAGTCCAAAAGATATATAAAGTGAACATTTTAGTTCCTGAGGGAAGGTTGTAGTTTTTAAACTCTTCTTTATGAGCATCGAATGACTGATGCTTGAGAGCCAACAAAATATCTATCAATTAGTGGTAATAATTGTGTTTTATTACCCAGCCCTTTTAACACATCACATTTGTTGCTGTGGAAAAGATCACCCAATTTTCAATATTTAAGCTGCAGAAAATTATTACATATACCATTTTTAACATGTAGACCATTAGAATAACCTGTATATGAGGTGAGCTGTATGACCCAAACCTCAGAGACATTAAAGTGATGTTAGTAAAACAATAAACCGTAAAGAAATAGTGAATATTCAGTCTTCTTGGTGGCAAATATATTTATTTTACCTCCTGTAACAGAATACTGTTAAACACATATACTTTTAAATAGGAAGTGTTGAAGAATAAAGAACAGATGGACATTAACCAACAATAAATCCTTCACTTTAAAAGGAATTAATATTCAACATTTACTTATTTTCAAAACGTCAACTCCAATGACACCTGGTGCACAGCAGGTCTAACGGGATCTTGAGCTTCTGCATTTTTTAAGTTCGACTGTTTGAGGAGCAACAGTCTGGAATAAAGAAAAACTGAACAGGCAGGAAAGTGCTGTACTAAAAGATCCGTATAGGAACAGCTGCATAGCCTCAGAGGTTACTGGAATAAAATGACTATTAAAACAATAAATAAACTCAGAGGATCTTTGAGATCTTCACTTAAAAAGATTTAAAAGCTGTGGAACCCGAACCTGCTGTCAGGTAGCGTGTGATGTCAGAGACGTAACACAAACAGGGTGACAAAAATGTTTCAGACAAAATGTTCTTTCATTAATAAACTGCCCCATTTCATCACAAAGGAACAAGTGCCAAGAACAAGCACAGATAATATGTACAACCTTAAAGACACACAAACATATCATATCAATATTTCATAACATTCTCCACCCTTTGCTTTCGTCGTGAGTCAGAACCAGTAGAACAAAGTCTTTAACGTAACCATGAACCAAAGCTGGAATTCTCTGACGCTTATTTGTGTTTTTACAAATCGTTAAACTTAGGTCCTGGCGTCGCGAGGATGTCCTGGTAGGCGGCGCTCTGCTGCAGGTGTAGGGCTTGTTCCTTTTTCAGGACCAGCAGGCAGAAGAAAGTGGTTGCTGCCTGTGAGCGATTTCCCCCTTCACAGAGCGCCTCCAGGCTGAATGTGGTGTCACCGCTGCGCTGCACACACACACACACACACACACACGATAATTTAATTTCCCAGCATCATCCCTAACCCTGCCCCGCCCTCCTCATCTTTAAATCCCTGTCCCCTGCAGCGGTAGATTTTCAATGTTACAAAGGGCACCAGCTCTACCTCACATACAACACACACACTGTAGATCTGAATTAACACAGTTTACATATAACATGGGTAGTTGGGAGTTATCACCTCTGCCAAGGGGATTATGGTTCAGTCTGCATTAGTCTGTTAGTCAACCAGATTACACCAAAACTTGGAAGGATGTGGTGCAGCTCAGATCTGATCATCTGGATATTTCTTCAACATAGAGAATGTCAGATATGTGTTTTTCAAAACATTTTAGTTAATGAAATAGTTATTCATTGGTTTTGTTTGCATGTTTAAGGGACTGATATCTATGAGTTTGTATATTTGGTGAGGATCCAAATAAAAATCCGTATCTAATGTGTTTTCGTACGGGGACTGTTGGGCCTCGGCGGAGGTATAAGCTCTTTATAAGTATCCCTCTAGCTGCGATACTAACATCCGATCATTTATTTTTAGGTTCTTACTTTCAGGCTGTTCAGAAGCGCGTGTGCTCGCCCGCTTATCCTCCTCTCCTCAAAATCCTGGCTGTCAAGCATCGACTGTGTGTTAGAAAAAGGACCATAATTCACTCGAGGACACTGGGCACACGTCCAAGGCAGCATGTGAAATTAACAACCGCCATCTGTCAGATGCTGATGGATTGTTGCTAGTCTACGTTAACAGCCAATTTCACAGATAACAACCCATTATTAATTCACTTTCACGCCGAAGAGAAGGTCGGTGAAAGCTGGAGTCCAGTATGTTCAAAAGCACCTGAGTGTGCAGGGCCGTCGACTCAGTCTCCTGCTCCATGCGAGACGGATGGACAAACATGGAGTCTTCTGATGGAAGTTCTGGATAAAAGACCTCTGACATGTTTTGATCCTGACAAACACACAGCACAGATTATAAACTCACAGTAAAATAAGAGAAAAAAGCTGAATTTAATCTTTTACTCTACACACCAGAGATGCCCACACTTACTTGTGGGTGATTTGAGTAATCCTCATGCAGGTTGTTGTTCAGTGGATAGAGAACTATCGGCTCAGTGTTGTTTAAATTTTCAGTGTCGACTGATGAATCCATGACACTGATGTTTTCTGAGGTGAGGGCGCTGAGGTCCTGCTGAGCTATACGAGACATCACAATGCAGATGGGATGAAACAAAAAGGCCGAACAGGGGACAACAAACATTACATGTTATAAATAACATCATAATTCATAAGGTTTGATGGAATTCTCACTGCTTGCATATGTATGTGTCTACCTTCATGTCTGTCCTGACGCTTCTCCTCAACCTCCTCACACACAAAACATTTCAGCGGGAAAATACTCTTAGCAAAGAGCTGCAAAGGCAAATAGATGTCAAACTAAAAGCAGTCATTTCAACGCAACGTCCACCACAGATGAATCAAATTGTTTTATGATACAAAACCAACGTTGCAGAGATCATTTTACCTCCTTTATCTGTGGAGTCGCTACAGTGGAACATGTCTGTGCAAAAAGTTGGTCTGCCCCCCCACTCTCCTTCCACTGCATGAGCTGCACGGTCGGCGGGGCCATGTCCAATGGGGCGATCAAATCTGAAAAGTCACAAAGCTGCTCCCTGATATAACTGTTGCTCAGCTCTTTAATCTCGTCCACGACCAGCTTGCGTTTCCTCTTTCCCCTCTTCCTCTCCGAGTTTGCTAAAGACGAAGAGTAGAGTTTCTTTTATTATTCATTTATTTACAACGTATAAAGAAGTTTATGGTTAAACTGTAAAATAGGAAGCCTCTATTACATTTCTTTGTGAGGGTTGAAACGACCATCTTAGGAATCATTTCAGTATTGGAAATTTACTCCCTCATATCGTTATTACCCCCCAAATCCACATCATGTATAGATTTATAAGCATCGTGGATTGGGTTTAGTCTCTGAGGTTCGATTGTAGCATTTCTCAGAGCACCTGAATTTCACGTGAACTAATAGTTTGAATCATATACATTTGACAGGTAAAGAAACACAGTTTGAGGTGCATGTTTGTGCCTACGAGTGGTTATCACAGGTTCCAGGGCAAAGGCCTTCTCGTTAATGAGCAGGCTTGTCTCATTCATTGTAGAGGTCTCTCCCTCAACTGGATCTCTACTGTTTACATCTGGAAAACATATGGAGTCAGAGTTTAATAATTATGTAAATGTCTGTGCCATTAAAAAAACATCATCCAAAGCAAATCTACAGTGAAAATACAAAATAAAGGAACCAAACTAGTATCAAGCAGCTGCTCAAATGGAGGAGTGATTTACATTAATGTTACAGGAAGGCTGCATGGTAAATAATCTTAAATAAGTTATAATGATGAATCACCTTGATGATAATAGAGTGTGGAGTTCTCTGGACTTTCGTTTTGAGGCTCGTCCGAGACGAAGTTGGTGGATTCAACGTGATCACTGGAGTTTGTCAGAAAGTCTACAAGGTCAGGAAAAATAGAAAAAAGATCTGGTCACTGAAGAGAATCACCACAGATTATGACGTTTTGATGAGTAAAAATTGAAACTGTGGAATATTCTTGCTACAGAGCTGCACCACTGATGGAAGAATGCAGAACAATTGTTGTTTCCACTGCCCCCAAGTGGTGAATAGAAGATACAGCCTGTTAACTGGCAGGTGGTTTGGGAAAATGCTGCATAAGCCAATTATCAACAACAGTGGATCAAGTCGAAAAACACAAACACTGCATTTTCTTCAGTTCAAAATGGTCAATATAAAAACATGGCAAAAAGTGGCCAATTTACAATAACTACCAAGTAAGTCGAACGCTCTGTCCTCATCTCCAAAGGCGTCTCCCTGTTGTGTCAGGCTATGGAAGCTCATATCCAGCAGTGAATTCTGGTGGCGGTTGGACTCGTCTCCTGCCAATCAGAAAAAAACATCAGGAAGGAAAAACAAACAAGCTATCAAGTGACAAGTCTCCACAGAAAACCAGCTGTAAAAGGAGTTGATGTCATTTATTGTTTTGTTTCTAAACTGTTGGGGGCTGTAATTTTCGTTAATGTTACTCTTCCAGGAGGATAACGTATTTGTTGGTAGCTTTGGATTTAGTGTGCTAGCTACAGAAGCATACATGTTCATCATACTGAAGAAATTGTGTAGCTCATTTATTATTTATCAAGAAGATATATCCGGCTTTGACTACACCGAAAATACTTCACTGCTTTTGGCAGAGTTATTAAAAAAGGATTTGTTGTCAATATGGAGAATATCACCTGATTTACTTAAAAATTTAAGCCTCATTATATTAGAAATGTTTAATACAGAAATAAACTAATGCTAAATAAACTGAACTTACAGGGCAAATAGCAACAGCACATCAAATGAGGAAGCACCATGGAAACAAACTGGTTCCTACCGAAGTCTGCCAGGGTCAGAGTGTCTTTTCCAAAATCCTCTTTCAGAGTGATTTCGTCTGATCGACCCTGGTTCAGTGAGAAGTGGTCCACGATATCTATGTTACTTTTGTCCCCGTATGAGGAGGACAGTGTGGACAAAGACAGAACATTTAAAGATCAGGGTTAAAGAAAGAAACAATGAAACCTCATGCATATTAAATGGGGTTTGTCCTCCAGAACACAGAGGTGCTGGGGAGCAGGAGGAAGCCTTTACCTGAGAGGCGGCAGCTGGGCATCAAAAGAAGTGAAATCTTCGATCAAGGTGATCGCCGTCACTGTTGCCTCGAGCCCCTCGACGGGCAAATCTGTCTGACCTGGTGTGTCGAAAGGAAAATAATGCAAATCAAGCACTGCAGTTGGAAATTGTGGAGATGTAAGACAGACGGAGGTAAGAACAGAAAAGCCTTTATCGGCCGATGATGTGCCGATATTATCGTTCATCCCTAGTTAGCAGGATTAAACTACTGGACAGATGCAGTGTGGGTCCAGAAAAAACCTGTTCTGGTGCAGAGTGGATCAGATTGTGAGATTTTACAAACGTCTTTGATGATTTTTTCAGAGAATCATTCATGGACCTTTGTGCAATTTGGTGCAAACCTGGATCTTATGGATGTAAAACGTGATTCCACAAGGGGACTGTTGGGGCTTGGGTGGGGGGAGATAGATATATGGTTCCTATCTCTACTCTAGATATGATTTGAACCAGTGCAACACACAACCCAGGTGTATAAACAACAGCTGACACACACACACACACACACTGTGTTGGTGCAGTTACCTGGCCTGAACGCTACTTTCATCTGAAGCAGGGCATTGCTGCAGTCTGCAAACAGGTACTTTGCTTTCCTGGAGTAGATCCTGACCACACCGAGGAGCAGGTGACCTGACGTGCGTAAACCGATCTTCATCTACACACAGACACACACAGACACACACCATGTCAGACAGCACTGAAGCACCTGTAAGCACAGCATGAGGTCACATATCCTCTCATACCTTTGGAGAGATGATGTCTTGTATCGTATCTTCCAAGTTGCATTCAAACACATGGGCCTTGGTGAGCTTCCGCTCCCAGTGCGCCGCTAACCAGATCTTAGCTAGCGGCCCGCGCTTGGACGTAAAGAGCTGCGTGTAGAACAACATGTCGGGTGGGGGGGTTGAGTGACACCTGTCAAAAACACCACAGGGACATCAGAGAGTGAGTTAATGTCAGTTAGCTTCGACAGTAGCTAACATGCTCGGGTCAAAGTCGGCTAGCTCGCTGTTTGCTAGCTTACTTCAGGGAAATGCTAGTTTTATTTTTAGTTGTAAGCGCAATGGCGGCGGCGGAACGCGTTGTATCAAACTCTGAGGGAGAAATTTACAGGGTTTATTTAATTAATTATTATAAAAGTCTTCAGAACTAGAAGCAAACAACAACAACAACATCGTCATCATCTCACCTGAGAAAAGAACCGCGCGTTTTTGGATTTGACGCGTCACCGCAGGAAACAACACGGATCCGGTGAGTGCGCACTTGTTTTTCAAATTCAACTTATTTTCTCGTTATTTTGTTTTTAAGCTAGAGCCGATATTAGTTCACATTCTGGAAAAGTAAACCCGCCGAATTGTGTGTTTATATCCCCTGTTTGTTGTGTAGTGCTGCGTGTGATGACAACTGTCGATACATGTATTTTATGCTGAAGGGGAAGTTTAAAAACACGAAGATCAAACGTGAAGTTCGGAGCGTCTACTTCCTGTGATGTATTTATAAGCGGGTTTATGGAGCTTTATTGTTATTATTATAAGAAAGTATAATTCACATTAAATCTATGTTTATCTTTATGTTTATCTTATCTTTTTATTCTCTTTATCTTATATTTTTATTTCATTTATATTTCTCTTATCTTATCTTTATATCTTAATCTTATGACTCACTTTCCAGGTGACACATTGTGACATGAGAGAAGTGATGGATATTGATATAGTTCATTAAGTCCAGCCCTCTGACTCTGTGTAAAACTCCTACTTCTGTATTTAATGTGACCGGGGATCTCATTCCAGATTGTGTAAGTATGAAAAATGACTTTTTAATATCTCTTGTCTTGTTGCAGTCTATCCGTGAACTCCTCGAGCTCGAGAGCTGAGGAGAAGAGAAGTTCAAACCACAGCTTTTAAAAGAAACTTCCCAGAGAAGAAGGTGAGTTGTGACACACGCCCCCCCCCCCCCCCCCCCCCCCCCCCCCCCCCCCCCCCCCGGCTTATCGGCCCCCAGGCCCCCCAGATCCTTACGCATTAATATACAATTTTAACTTGTATTGGGGTTATTTTTTTATTGTTAATTGCATGTTGCCTCAACAAATTATGGAACTGGGATTTGAGTCCAGGATTGTTGTTGTTGTTGTTTTATTCCAATTATTTTTAATAATAAGCTCTCACATTAACATTTTAGACATAAATCTGTTCACTAGTTTTTCCATTTATATGCACTAGAGGGCGTCAGGGCATAAGCACGTAGTCACTGAGATACTGACTCAGAGACACAGTGAGGCCTCCTACACATCTGCAATTTAACTGTTTTAACTTAAATAAACAACTTTAATATAAGTTAGAATGTGTAAGTATTGTTAAGACTGGGCCCCTTTATATTCTGTGTTTAAGTGTGAGCTTGTTATTGGGTAAAAAATGTTCCCTTAGAAAAAGGGAATTACAAAAGGTCCAAGGTGACGTCTTCATAATTTTATCTAAAACACAAAGATATTCTGTTAACAATGTTTTAAACCAGTTAAAATGATGAAAATCCTCTCAACTACAAGATTTTGCTTAAACATGACAATCAATGATCAAAATACTTTTCTGTCGATGGACCGATTGATTGTCTAATATTTTCAGATCCATATCACAGTAGGTGTATGGATTTCTTAATAAATTTAGAACATTAAACAGATTATTTCATCGTTTGTTTCCATGCATCATAACTAGATTCCCTTTGATCAGAGAGTGTAAGCGTGAACCTGCCAGACACGACCGTGGACGTCTCAGCCATATTCATCGTTTAGTCTCTCTCTCTCTCTCTCTCTCTCTCTCTCTCTCTTTATCTCAAAGAGAGCGAGAGAATTGAAGAAGGCCAAATGATTTAGTGTTTTGTGTAAATTCATGTCCGTGGTGCTACAGCAGCACAAGAACAGCCGGTTCTGCAAATCAAGGTCTGCCTTTCAAAAGAGTGAGAGGAAAAACCGAGGATATATAGAGAGAGAGAAGGAGACTGGGCCTGTAAAGAGTAAAATCAGATGATGAACGAATGTGCAGGAGGATATTTTGGATTTTTCGCTGTATGAGCTCCACTGTCATAATCTCTGAAGGGACTTTTAATTGAAGCTGGTTTATATGCGGGTGCTGTGCTGAGTAAACTTTCACTCCATCTGTTTCCATCTGTCTTTATAAATCTATTAATCCATCTTTTATATTAAAAAGTCTATAATTTCATAAATAAAAAAAAATGGACGAGGTAAATAGTTGTTTTAGATAAAGTTTGTAGGTTTTGATAACTGTGTGTGATTATTCTGCCAAAGTCTCAAAATATGTTGTGCAATACCAGTTCTTTTTTCTAACTACTCATTTGGTTATTGTCTCAATGCTTCTCTGTTGTGTTGCCAGTGGAAATCTTATCCTCCAGGCCTTTTTTTAACCAGGGGGAAAATAGACATTGTAATATTGTAAGTCAATGTCATGCATCCCTATTTGCTGGGGCTCCCTGCTGACAGGAGTTTTTTAAATTTATTTTCCTCTTGCACTTATATCGGTGTATCACTTCGGTAGATATAGATATACATATTAAAGTTTTGTGTTTCCAAGATTCAACACCCGATGGGCTTTTTCTATGTGCTTTTTGGATGCACATGCATATTATCTTCAAAGGGTTGGCAGCCCCCCCCAGCTGTAGCTTTGCTGTCATCATGATTCCGGTCAGTGTGCTCAAAGATGCTCCTCTGAAAAAAAAAGAAAGTCTCATTGGCAAACAAACAAAGATAAGATAAAGCTGCACTAAAATAGACGTACTACTCAAGAGCGTCTGCCCAGAATCAGCTTCCAATATGGTGAGACATCAATTTAAACATCGTATTAGTTGTTCGGATGGTTGTTTAATGTTTACATTGCAGATTAACTGTTGTACCAAGAGTGTTAAACCAACAGACAGACACTTATGGAGACAAATAATTAAACGGCGATGAATAGTTACCTGTTTTCTGTTGGCTCTGTCCATTTGTTGGATTTTAAGCAAGATTATGGAAAAACTACTGAATGGATTTTCATGAAAAGTTTAGTGTTGAACTTGGTTCCAGGATTTAGTATGGCTCAAGGAAGAACTTAAAAAATTTCGGGACAGATCTAGATCGGGGGGTGGATCCAGTATTTTTGTGAATTTCTCCAGAAATAATTTAGAGATATTTATGAAAAAATAAACTTCATGTGTGGATTGCTAATATCTATGAACAGGTGAAATATCATGTGGATCTGTTTCATGATTCCTTTTTTGTTAATTAAAAAGTCAAGTGAGATGTGTTTCAGCCTTTTGAAGTGTTGCACACCAGCCCAGGAGTTTTAAACACACCACACCAAGGGTCTGCCCATCATGTCAATTCTCTCCAGTGTAGAAAATTGGTTTGCAAATTAATTTTGAACATGGTGTGCCCTGAAGCTAATGAACATCTTCCCAAGTAAGACATAAAAAGGAATCACTCAGGTGTATTTTTACATCAAAAGCTGAAAAAAATGTCTTTTTATATTTACCCCCCCTCATATTTTCCTTTTATAATTAGTTTGATGTCTAAAAAACCCTCGACCTCCCTCTAATTTGAAAACAGGATAGAATTCCAAATCAATCTGACAACACCTGTTATGAACGTTTTTTATTTCTTCAGGAAATAAAGCTGCATAAGACACAGTACTTTTTGCTTTACTTACAAACATGAAGCCACACAGCACTGTACCACAGAAATAACGGAATTGAATATCTGTCACTATTTCGACCTACTTAGGAAATCCATTTTTTCCCACATTGTTCACATGGACCTTTCTATTAAAAAAGACAGTAGAACTTCATCTGCTTCCTTTTGTTTCCAGTTTTAAAAAAGTTCTAATGCTCCTAAAATACAAGTCAATTTGAGTAAATGCAGTTTTTCTTTTTCTTTACAGAACATGAGCCCATTTAATATTTATCTAGCAAGGTCTAATTCGGGTTAGTTTAAGATTTGCACCCAAGTGGTCTGCGGAGGAGAGGAGTCCCACAACGTACGTCTGAATCTCTGTCAGGACTCATGCTTAAACATGAGGGGAAATTAACCTCGTCAAATTTATTCTAGTCTTTCGTCAGGTTAGATTTTCCCCAGAATTGTGTTAATGTCTACGGTTTTATCAGACTCAGTAACTATGGGCGACGTGGCACAGTCGAGCCTCGTCTTCATGAGAGATACTGAATCACTTGGACCCTGTAGGTTTGAAGTGGCTGCTAAATATTTATTGATTCATTCCTCACCACTGTATATAAACATGACCGCTGCCAAAAAGAGAAGCTAAAGTCAAGGTGCACATTAAATAAACCTTCCTCAAAGATGATTTCTGTCATTTTAGGCAGTTCTTATCACACTGATTTATGTTCAAGTATTTTCCGGTACGTTTTGTTTTGTCTTGTCAACGTCTGTTAGAACCAAGTTGTTTTAATAGAAACTCAAGTCTACAGCAGTTGAGTTCTCAACCATTTTAGGTTGAGAACCAGTTAAACATCTTTAACACATACAGTTAGTTACATTTCTTTTTATAAAACTTGATTTTGATTTGTTGCATATTATTCTGTTAGTCCTGCAATCACAAGAGCGGCTGCAAACAATTTCTTCACCTCAATTCTACGGATCTTTTTCCTTATTTGTTTTGTGTGCACCAGTTATTAAACACTAATTATCCTCACGTTGAGCTCTGTGTTCCTGCTGTTTGCGAGAAATTCTCACTACTCTCACAACTTTGAACAGAGAGCAGCTGTGTTGCTCATTCTCCTCATGAACCTTGAAGCCAGCAGGGGTCCTCCTGTCTCATTTTCTGCTCCTGCAGAATCCTGTTAGGTTACAGTGCATTAGAAAGAATCGGGACATGAGGCAACACAGAGGAAGGCGTTTGTATATTATCCATTTTCTGTGGCAAAACTCCTCTGAAGATGTGAGCACAGTATGAACTTATGGGAATCTCGGGCATTACACAATAACGGGGCCACATTGAAAGTCCTTGTAAGTGTTGTCATGCTGTAAAGTCTTGGTGACACACACATATTTGAAGTTGTGCAGGCTGCTGTTGTTTTGCTGTCTGTTTGAGCACCTCTTGTTTTTCTTCATTCTATAGGAAGTCAGCCTGTGGTTCGGCTGAGAGCTGGCTAACTGTCACCTCTCTGCAGGTAGATCCAGTCAGGATGCTGGCGGTTCTTTGGGCCGGTGTCACGTGGCACAGCGCTGCGTTCTCAGTGCAGTGCAGACACGCCCCGTAGCTCTCCTGCTGTCCGTTTGAGAACCGCGTGGAGATGCACGTGTCCTTATTGTGCTGTGAGTTAGATCCGAGGCGTTCTCTCGGATTTGACTGTGGACTTCCCTTGTAGATCCTCTGTCGTAACGTAGACGTGTCTCTGTAGAGGCACTCGCGAAAGTTGGGTTTGCACAGCAGGTAGACCACAGGGTTGTAGATGGTGGAAGATTTGGCGAATACGGCGGCCAGGGCGAAGGCTGCAGGAGGAACTCGTGTGGCATCTCCGAAAGCAGCCCACATGGCCACAGCAGCATATGGGGTCCAGGCGCCCAGGAAGCCGATGCACACGGCTACTGACAGCTACAGACAAGAAGCACAGAAACACACAAACAAGTCATGCAGAAGAGTTTAGTGTCACATCAGTGGAAAAGTAAAGCTGGAAATATTTAGTATTATCCCCTTATTTAAGATTACAGACATAAACGGATTTGCAAGAGAAAGCTCTTCAAATAATTTTACCACATTTTTTATAATCTTTGAATAATTTAATATGAATGTCCTGGAATCCTGCAAACTGCAAAACCTGAAGTCAGGGAATGCTGCAGCGACACACACTCATATTCTCTGACCTTGACAATGAGAGCGTGTGCATTGTTGGTCTTGGTCTGCGGTGACACATGCTGCTGGACGGCCTGACGCGAGCCCCGCACTGTCAGCAGAATGAAGGTGTAGGAGAGGAAGATGACGGTGCAGGGCAGTGCATAGCAAAATAGGAAAAGGCAGACGATGTAAGACAAAGCTGAAAGCTCGTGGTTGGGTGCATGCCAGTCAATGCAGCAGGCTGTGCCGTAAGGCTCGGCACTGTAATGTCCCCACTGTGCCAGGGGCCCCACGGCAAACACAGATGCGTAGCACCACACTCCAACCACCAGGAGGCGGGCATGTGAAGAGGAGAACTTGTTACCTGATCAGACAGGAGAAATAAAAAAATGCTTTTGTTGTTGTTGTGGTTGTTTTTTTGTGTCGGCATCAACGTGCTCACGGGTTCAGTTCAACATCCGCTCACCGTGGTTAGGGAAGCAGACCTTAAGGCAGCAGACTAAGGAGAGGGCTGTGAGGTTGGTCAAGCTGCACAGACCAAACAGTACTCCGCACATGGCGTAGAGCTGACAGGTGATTTCTCCAAACAGCCACCTGCGTGCAAAGAAGGGGGGGGGGGAGAGACGTGACAGAGACCAGGGCTGCAGCTCATGATAATTTTCATTACCTCTGCTAAGGAGGCTATGTTTTCTTTACTGTTTGTCTGACTGTCAGCAGGATTCTGCAAAAATTCAGGAACTGATTTTATTGAAGCCTGGTGGGAGGATGGGGAGTGGACCAAGGATAACCCTGGTTTTGGAACAGATTCGATTTTAATTATAGTGAGTGGTTGCTAATTATTGTTCGATGACAAGTTAATTTGACGTTGAGATTTTAGAAAAGAGAGACTGGAGGGTACCTGTGTGAAAAACATGATGGTATTGCCAAGGGGAATAAAGACAGCGTCATCCCAAGGTCACTGATAGAGAGATTGATTATGAAGAACTCTGCCGGCTTCAAGGTCGACCACTTGTGATATGCAACAAGTAGCAGGATGCAGTTTCCCATGAGGGACAGGACACCTAAATAAGAAATAAAGAACAGGGAGAGATTGTGCGGACGGGTCATAGATGTGAAGAGTCAGCAGAGGATCAACACAGCAGAGGTTCAAATGTTGGGTGTAGACTTACAAAATACGCTGTAAGTGGAACCCATGAAGAAGTCGTGCTCCTTGGAGATGGTGGAGGCAAACACAGCAGATGTGTCTGAAGCATTTCCCATCTGAAATGTCAACACACACAAGTTAATTGCACACAATGCAGTGATTGATGAATTTGCAGACACTCGATACTCCACTGGAGATGTTGACAGCTGGAATGAAAAGGCAAGACAAGTGTATTTGCAGCAACATTCATCATCAGCGCTTTACATAAGATGATAAAAGGCTTCGTGACAACATGGAAAAGCCACATGAGACAATACAGAAAAGAAAGATTTAGATATTAAGTTAAGTAGAGAATAGAAATGACAGTGCAATGTAAGAAATGAGTAATTATTTGATTTAATAATAATCGACTCTCTTCAGCATTGATTTACAAGAACTTAGAGTTGCAGCAGAACTGAAAACACTCAAAAGGAGCAAATGTATTGTTCCCTCCACCAATGAGGTTATGTTTTCATCTGCGTTTGTTGGTTAGTTGGCAGGATTATGCAAAAACTACTTGGCGGATTGCCACGAAACTTAGTGGAAAGAACCGACTACATTTTCGATGCTGATCAGGATCAGGGGGAGGATCCAGCAATTTCACTTTTCCTCAACACTGCGAGAAAATGTCCACTGATTTCTCAGAGAATGATTCATGCATTTTGCTGAAAAGAATCAGGCTTGTTTAGGGGCTTAGATTGATATTGAGTCTGTGCAATTTGGTGCAGATTCAAAATACAAAAACCCAGTGAATTAAAATTTCACAAGGGGAGAATTGGGCCGTGTTGAATTACTGCAGCAAAAACAGCCTGAGGTCAGTGTTTGAAACCAGATAAACAATTGTCCAGTTTTGTTTCTAAAGCATCTTAAATCTGCTCTATAATTGTAAAGTTCAAGCTGTTCTTTGTCACTGTCCCTGTTGCACGATTCTTGCTGCCTGCAGGATCAACTGTAGAAATTAATGAAAAAGCTTTTTTTATTCTTTAGATGAAAATAATCCTCCACAAAAGATGAGGACAATTCAAGCTGGATTGACAGATGGAAAGAATTATTTGAAAGACTGTGCCTTTCAGGATTTACAACAGGACTGTGAGATGAGAGATTAGAAGCTTGACAACAAACACAGCTATGATTTAGATAATGTACAGTCAAATTTGCTGGGTAAAAAAAAAAGAAGGAAAAGCTGGTGAAATTGCAGGTTTGTCCTCAGACGACACATGGAGGAGTGGTAAAGATGCAATGAGCGATGCTGAGCGTGTGGTCGTTCTGCCTGGACGGAGAGCTGCCAGCCACCGGAGAAATTCAGAGAGAAAGTGAACCTAATAGAAGAATCCTAACAGTGTCCTCAGCATCAGTTTAAGCAGCAGTTTGAGACACTCACACTCCCTGTTATGAGCCATACTTGTAATCTAGGCAATCAGTATCTTCTTCTCAGCTTCCGACGAACAAGAAGATGATTGCTATTCACAGCATCACTCTGCCTCGACGGAGGAAGGAGAAATGAAATGAAATCCGAGGAGGGGAAAGTGGTGCGCAGAGACAAATCTGGAGCAAAATTTGAAGCGCCGTCAGAGATGACGCAGGGGCAATATCGACTCTCAAGGTCTTAAGCAATCACACAGGATAAAGAACGAGGCTTCATTACTATGCAAGCGTGCACACCAGTCAATTACGAAACGTCCAGTCAGTCTGAGTGGAGGAGACTCGGCAGAGTGAAGTAGTTATGACCAGTTTTAGTGCCACTCAAGTCCACTGTTGTGTCAGCACATTAAGGAATCTCCCATCAATTAAACGTATTCCCCCTCATTTAGATTCGCTGGAGCCCAAGGTTACATTCAGAGTTTTTTCTTGTGAGTGTAATATCTCAGGAAGGGAATCGTTTCAAATTTGGCAAACATGATCACTTGGACTCACTGATGAACTGATTACATTTTGGGTGGTCAAAGGTCAAAGTTCAAGGTCAGGGACGCCTCGAAAAACATGTTTTTGTCCTCTTGAATGTTGGAGGAATGATGCCATGATGACATCACAATGAAGCCATATAGTGTAGTTATGCATTAACTGTTGCTACCAATAACATTAGAGACGCAATCCACAGCTTATTTAGATTAAGAAGTCATTTGTCATTGTATTGTGTTAATGACCTCATGATGACATCATTATGAAATGTCACTATTATAATATAGAAATGTTATTCCCTGATTGAGGTATATGCATCATGTGCAGGGGGATGCTTTTGGGTGATTTGGCCAAAAATGTTATTATGATAGAAATCTTCAGTTGATAGCTGGTGTGATTTATAAGCATCATATTGGCAAATATTAAACTGTTTTTGTGTTGCTGATTAATTATAGTTATAGTTCCAATACCCAGTCTTACCTTAAAGTGTCTCTCACTAACACAGACAGACTGTACATTTGTCCTTTCTACCACAGCTGAACTCATTCTGTGTCCAAACATGTCGAAGCATCCCCACACAGCCCTGTGCTGTGTGAATGTTTTAATCAAGGGGAGGCGGCAGACACAAAGAGCCGGGGACAGCTTCACCAGCTGAACTGTGCCTCTGGTGCGCTCTGACAGATTGAGTATTTTGAGTCTGGCTAAACTGTGACACTGCTATTATCATTTCTCTGAGCCCGGCCGAATAACTCATCTGTTCAGCTGAGATTAACTGGGAGCCTTTGAGACGGCGACATTGACCTCCAGATGATGCTGGTGTGGGGTAAACCCCGCGATTTAATTCTTGATGAACATTTCACCCTCATCCTCACTTCATTAACCCAGGGTTTCTGTGTCTTTGGAGACATTTTGACTGTGAGGAAAATGTTTTAAATTGATCTATATGCAGTTCACTGCTGTCGTCATCATGGCAGGTAATACATACGTTTGTGACGGGGTTTTTTCCAGCTGCATGTCATTAAAATCACGTGTCTCATGTGATGCCTGTCACTCAGAACCATTAAATGTCTGCCGTCATTTAAGGGCTGACAGGCACGTCGAGGTGTGTAAGTGCGAGGCCAGTGCGGCCACATGCATGAGCTCATGCGGTGACAGTTCCAGTGTCTGTCTGCATGGTTTTGAGAGATTGACAGGCAGTGGCACAGCTCAATCCTTTGACTCGTGTTCACAATTGACCTCTGAATATAAAAAATCTGAACTCCCTGAGGTTCTTACCCAGTGGAAACTAATGTATCTTGAAATTCAGTATGGAAAGTCTGACTAATCTTAATTATTTCCATCCATTTAATCTGACATTTTACTTTCAGCCCATACATGTCTCATGCAGAACATAATGTTGCTATTAATGATTATAGCCGAAGAAAAACAGCCTCCAGTGCATCTTCATTGTGACATTACATACACCAGCGTCTGTGCCTCTGACGTTATGAATCATAAAATACTGTGTATTTCTGAATGTAAAGTGTCACGTTGAATCTTGTCTGCTCGGGTTCACCCCGTCCTCTTTCACTGGTGCATTTCAGGGGACTATTTGACTTTTGATATTATTATTTATGCTCTTATGAGTTTAAAACATCTTAGCTAATACATTCCAGCTAATTTACCATGTTGAACTTCATGATGTTTTCTTATTTACTTATATTTATTCGCGATGTGAAGCTGACCAAAGTGCAGATGACATAAAAAAATATTTTTCAACAACTAATTGTTATTTCAATACAATAATTATCTGTATTAATCAACCATTCTTCAGATTGATTGTTTCATCCATTTTCTTGACTATTATAAATGACAAAGAAAAGCAGCAAATCTTTGAATCGTTTTATCCGCAACTAAACAAAGCTGTGACATTTTTGCTTGAAAAGCTTTTAGACCGACTGTGTTCACCTTCACTGTGTGTCACGGCCTCCTCATCTGAGAGTGACTGACACTGACAGTGAAAGCGAACGCCACCACGGCACAATATTTACATCATGTCTTAGCAGTGTGACAGAGTGGCTGGAGGCTACGCTGGAAAACCCTTTCAGGGCGTGATGTGACATATCTTATGTAACGACTGGGGAGAATGATCACGTGAGACATGATGTGTTTAGGGCGCCCAGCACTGCAGTGTAGTGATAATAATAATAATAATAATAATAATAATAATAACAATAACCTGACTGAATCAATCACTGTAAAGGTGTTTATATTTCAACATGATTTCTGTCACTTAACATGTGAATCCGAATTCAGCATCATTACATCTGCCAGGTTGTGGTTTCCTCTGCAGTCTACAGGATATCAGGATTACATAAAAACTAGTGTGTGGAATTTGGTGCAGATCCAAATCCAAATCTGGCTCTAGTGAAATGAAAATGTGGTTTCATACGGGCTGCTGCACACGAGAGGATTTTCATCTCTTGACCGATTTTAAAAAACGTGGGAGATCACAGACATAATGACACATTTTTTATCTTATAATCTTCAGAATACACACACACTGGAAGATTTGTCCAGAACGTCAGACCGAACACTTTCCAGTTGTAAGGAACGATTTCACAGCTGCGATTTCAGAGACTTGAAATCTCACAGAAACTCGCGAGATTCTTCTTCTTCAGCTCTTTTTATGGCGGTTGGCAAACGACTTTTAGATGCATTACCTCCACTTTCTGAACTGACGTGATTGAACGTGACTTCAGAAGAACAACAAACATGGAAGAGGACCGCCCGCCTAGAACTGGCCTGATTATCCTCTGCTGTGCAGCAGCCTTAAGGCGACTGTTGGGCCTTGTTTGTTTGTTTGTTTGTTTGTTTGTTAGTTAACACTACTGGATGGATTCCAATGAAACTTGGTGGGAGGATATGTTATCGGTCAGGGATGAACCCATTACATTTTGGTCCAGATCCAGGATTTTATTTTACATTGTGAGATGGGGTGTTTTTTGTATTAGAGGGAGTATTATGTGAATCTTGACGATAAAATTCTGACATATTTAGGGGACTGATATTTATGAGCGTGTGCAATTTTGGGCAAATTCCAAATAGTAACCTAGTAAATTTAAATGTGGTTTCATAGGGATGTAGACCTCTGCAGTAGCTGCTGTAAGGAAACAAGGAGCCGAGAAACGTTACTTGGACATGTGGCTTTTTTTATTTAAAGAGACTGCTGGGTCTTAGCAGAGGTATCTGCTCTACTGAGTCCAATTCTAGTTGGATTTGTTGCCAATTAATGTCAAGTAAAGAGGAGGATTAAAAAACATTTGCTGTTTTATTTAGTTTTTTCAGCCACTTGGGTAAGAGCAAGGTAAATAAAGACGGGGAGACAAAATAGATTAGATCGTGAGGTAGTGATGTGGAGGAGGCATCTGAGACTTTATTGTTTCTGATTAGAACAGAGAATTTATCATAAATTGTCTAATGCAAGCAATTCATTTGACATATCTGTTTTTATACAAGATGCTATAAAGAACAACTCGAGTTGGTCTGGCTTCTAAGTGTCGGTTCTTTCAGTGTCTCTGATGTGTGGGATCAGACGCCTGTGGGAAGGACAGCACTGCAAAATAAATAAATAAATTCAATTCTGCCACCCTAGTAAGTCATGTCATCATCAGTCCACCACGAGTGCTTCCTCTTCATGACACAAACAGATTACATAACCGCAGTCTGAGTATGGCAAAGCAAAACGTTTCTGTGTCCGTGATGTCTCGTCTCAGGCAGCTGTTTGTATTTCTTAGTGGCTGTTCACTCGGAGCTTTAGTTAAAGGTCATTTACTCTGTTAAGTGATTTAATATCCAATACATTTTAATTAGTCATTGTCAACACATTGATTTTCAGTTGTGAGGCGAGAGTGAGAACCCACGAACAAAATGAAATGTCACATTTCTGTGCAGGCAACAACCACATAAAGCAGATCAGGAATAAAGTGATGCTGAAAAATGTCCAGCAGCCGTAGATCAGGTCTACGAACTTCAACTTTGACTAAAAGATAAAGAAAAGCCGAGATAAAACCGTGATCTCATCTCTGATCCTGCTGGAGATCCCACACTTTGTCTGTGATGTCTGTGCCTTCATCTCATCAGCGTTACAGACTCAACAACTTCTTTTTACATCTTGTAGACAGAATTTGAATCTTGACCAAATGTCCTTCACTACGTACCTTTTTTAAATAATCAGATTTTGTCATATTAGATGGAGACTTATAAAGTCAGAATAAACTACCAGACCTTTACAGCTACTTAATCGTATTATCAAATATCAAAAACCAAATGTTTGCTTTATCATCAGTAACCCCCCTGTTTGTTAATTTCTAATTACTTTGCATTACAATGTGAAAACGGTCCGGACCCCTCACCATTGTGCTGCTTACCTTCCAGGAAGGAGTGGCCTGTCCTCAGTTAAACTCATGGAGGCCAGGTGGAGAGCAGGACACAGAGGAGAGAGGAGCTCGGTCCGTCACAGAGAAGATGGAGAGAGAGAACCTGCTCCGGGCTCAGGCAACGAGCAGTCCGGTTGTAAGGTATCCTCGTTTCTTTTTTCGATGACCCGCACACACGCTCACACATACATCTGGCCAGGTGGGCACGCTCTCAGTCCCTCATACGAGCATGTGCACCCATCATCATCGTGGAGATGCACTGTGGCCCACCGATGTAGAACGAATAGCCCACAGTGACGGCAGGCCAGGCAGAGAGAGGGAGGGAGGGAGGCAGGGAGAGAGGGAGAGAGAGAGTAAGAGGGAGAGAGAGTGAGAAAGGGATCAGTATAATACTGGCAAGCGCTGAGTGTCACTGACGACTCAAAATACCGCTCCCTTCCCCATTTGTCAGTCCCAACTCGTTCCTTCCCCACTACACTTATCTCCTCCACTTGGACCTTTTGTTCCTATCAATCACGTGTGAGTGAATGGTGCACGTAAGGTGGGTTTTTACACACATCAGTTTCCACAGTTTACTCATACACAGCTAAGCTCTACACCCCTGGCATGCATCTCCAAATCGCTTGATCAGTGACTGTCTGGGAAAAGTGGCTGTTGATTTATGGATGCAACACACTGTCATGGTGGATTTTGATCCTATTTAACATCTGAAGAATATTTCTCTCTGAATATAAAACGGAGTGTGATTGAAATGGAATATTAATGTTGCAGGATGTGCCTGTGAAGTGGTAATTTGAGATAAAGCTCAAAGTGAGAAAAAAGATTTTTGATTGTAATTTCTTATTGAGGCAATAGACCATTAGACGGCTTATATTCATTTTTCATCATGGTCCTAATCGTTGACAGGGAAGAAATGAAGCTGCGCCAGGTCGATGATTGTTTTCAGTGAATGCGTTTGTCCCAGGTGATTACACTTAATTCAAGGGCCAAAAAACGTGGAGAACAAAGTGTCTCCCTCGTTCACACAGTAAACCCAATCCTTGTAGTGAGTATTTGAACGGCACCTGAAGCGCTGTGTCATCCCTCTTTATCATACCCACCCATGCAGTTTGCTCGTAGCGGCGCCGCTCGCTGACTGACAGTCATTGAAAGCTGCTTAAGGGAGCGTGGGCTCACTTGCCGAGCTGAGCCAAGGCTGCGGGGCTGTCAGAAAGCTGTAAAGAGCAGCGCTGTCTTATTAATACCTCGGCACAGAGCCCTCGTCCTTCTCGGGCCTCTCGCTGTGACACGTTGAGATGAACTTAGTGTCACAGGCCGCGAACCTCTGTGCTACCAAGTCCCTGCAGTGACTTATTAGAGATGACAGTCGTCAGGGAATGATCAGAACGGGAGGAAATTACGAGAGATCGCTGGAACATGAGAGAAGTCACTTTCCATCACAACACTAAGACGTGCATGTCAATAGATCGGTTAATTTGGTTGGTTTCATGGCTCCTAGGGATCATGACGATGTGGGTCAGCTGGTCCGCTATTTTTGTCCTGGATGAAGTATCTCAACAACTCTGGGCTCGATTGCTATTAAATTTTGCAGAGACCTTGGTGGTGTCCAGAGGATGAAGACTGACTTTAGTGAATCTGTTGACTTTTGAGAAATCAAAACCAGCGAGTTAAGTTTTTCAACTACTCTGTGAAATATCACAAAAACTATTGAATTGCTTGCTACTGTTATTGCTGCTGCGGACACATCGAGATTGTGAATCATGGTGGCAACTGATCGTGGTTTACTTTTTCGTTTGTATAAATACTTAAAAGAATTGATACACCTCCATTTCTCCCACACATGCGACTCTCTCTGTGATTTCTGTTAAAAGTATTTTGTGGTAGTTTTTCCTAACTCTTGTTGAGGGTGAAGAACAGAGGATGTCGCATCTTGCTAAGCCCAATGAGGCATATTGTGATTTGTGAATATGGGCTCTACAAATACAATTTTGATTGCTCCTCGTATCTTAAAGGCTTTGATGACCCCCTGACTTTTCTTGAAGAGCCATCATGAGGTTGACATTTCCAGCTTTTAATACAATTTCTCTTCATTCATTTTTTATTTAACAAAGACAATGCACAAAAAACATTCATCTCAAAAGGAGAAGAGATGATTTATGCCAGATTTCAGCTATCAGCTCATTTCCATCTGCAGAAACGCACCAAATACAAAAACATTAATTTACATACAACACCATCAAAGAACCTCACACAAACAGTTATACAGATAAATCTACGAGTGCACATCAACAACTGCTGGAGCGAGTGTCATCGTGTTAACACATTCATATTCATTCTTCTGGATAAACTGAATAATTGGTGATCATCTGACGTTTCCAAGTCCCATTATCAGTTGATGTTTCAGTTGATGTCCAGTACTTTGTTTTAAATGACAGTCTGAAATGTGAAAGGGATTGTTTGCAGAATTAATTGCGTCTCAGCTCAGCTCTTACATCTCTCATTGCATTGTTTACAGCCTCAGCAGACAGCTGAATTGAAAAGCTCTGATAAAACCCACTTTACACCGGCTGATGTAAATTAACGTATCTCGGTATTTGGAGACAAGAAGTGAAGAGACGGTGAGTTTTGGGTTTACATCCTCCATGTCGACAAACATAATTCTGTGTGTTATGTATCAGAAGCTGTAACCGTTCAATATAATTTATAGAACCAACTTTCCAAAGCGACCACACAAGATGAATGAACAGTATTTCACAATTGTGTCCCAGCGACAGGGAGGAAAACGATGCCATTATGGGAGATTTAATAGAAATACAAATATATGGAGGTTGATATACTTTACTTACCTGGATTAATCCTCCTAAGGGACTCGTCTGTGTTGCCTCAAGGCAGAAAAACACAATTTATTTGAATGCTAGAAATAAATGTATTTCTAAGATGTGGAAGACTGATAATACACCTTCCACCGCCCTGTGTTTCCAAGAAAAACCTTTATACAGAAATGGCCTGTGAGAAAATAATGTTTAACCTTTGAGAAACATTGGAGCGACTTTTAGCATAGGTCATATTCACTTGTTTGAGCTGTGATGTTTAGGAACATGTTGCACATACTTTAAATAAGTAATGATATCATATTTGTTTATCTTTAAATAGTTTTTCTAACCTTATCATCTTATTCAAATCAATATATTTCTATGTATCCTTGTCGGTAACAGCCAGTGGCAGGAGGCATTATGTTTTCAAGTCGTCCATCTGTCTGTTCATCGCATTCTTGTCAACACGACATCTCAAGAAAGCCTTGAGGGAATTTCTGCAAATTTGGTACAAATCTACGTGATTAGATTTTGTTGGTCAAAAGGTCAAAGTCGCTCTGACGTCATGTTCTCGTGAACGTGATACATATTATTATACAAGTTATGTTTATATTGTTGAGTGACAGTGAGCTGAAATGATCACCCGGCCCTGTTAGCTTAGCAGCATCTGTACACTGAGGGCAGAGTTCATCCCTCAACTTTTTGAGGCTGGATTACAAATCTTGAGGCTGTAGAATTAATCTGATGAGCTACTGCAATATGACTAATTGGCGCTGCTGGACATTTTTTAGTCTGCCTCTTGCTGATGAATAATTTGACTGTGAATGTAGAATAACGAACGTCTTTTGAGATGCACGTGTTTTTCTCGTTTTATTTTTCTATGTAGCAACTGTCACTGTAATAACTGAATCCTACATTCTGCCCAAAGACTATGGAGAACAAGAGAAATTGAGGTGTTGTGAAATAAAAATAAAATACAGTCAATTTAATAATGAAAAATGTTTTGACATCAGTCGGAATGAATCGTCTATTATTAATCAAGCAGCTGTAGTTGACTTCATTATATATATATCTCTTCTTTTAGATACAACAGTTGTCATGTCACAAAAAGAAAGTTGGAGATTAAATCAAATAATAGTTAATTCACAGAGGAACATTTTCCTTTCTTTAAAGTTATGAAAAATGAAAGATTTTACCATTTATATTCAGGTCACATCTCATTGCTTTATTAACCATGTCATTAGTATAAGCTGTGGTTTAAGTTGATTGTCAGGGATTATTATAATAATAATTATAATTTTAGGAATCAATCATTTTGTAGTTGGCCTAAGAAAAGGGGAAAAAGTGAATAAAAAAAAAACATGGACTGGAGAAAATCTTGGGATCTAACCACCGACCTTCTGGTTAGTGGACCACCCTCTCTACCTCCTGAGTCACAGCCACGATGTGCAGATGTCCATTAAACCAGCTCAACAAAATGTTCTTATCATCATGTACATCTAATTAGAACAGTTGCACAATCAGACACAATGAAGAGCATCTGCCTTTGGTTTCTCCTTCTTTAAATCTATTTGTAAATGATAACAAGTTCAAACACAATTAAAAAAACACAAAATAATACATTTGCTTTGTCAACCTAAAATATTATAGACATTACTTGTTGTCAACAGTAATAAAAACACAAATGATTTGAAAACACATCAGCAGACGCTCAGTTCGTCCTCCAGCTGTGAAAACATCTTTCTTCTTTCGTGGGAGAGTGATTGAGTTTCACGAGGTTCTAAGAAGGATGGAACCGAGGGGTCCATTTGATTTAACTGAGACCCTGTGAGAATTGATTGGCTGCACACACATTGGTCTGTTAATTGTGTTTTTCAGTCACCTGAGGAAGCAGCAGAACTAATCATGAGCCGGGCCGACACAAAGCACCTTACTGCCCTGACAGAGCCAGTATATCAGATTCCCTTTTTCAATGTGTCCCTGCTGACCTGTTATAAACTACATATTTGGACTGATGATGGTATCAGTTACAAAAAAATGTGTTGTGCCTTTTCGGCCAGTATGGCTGCAGACTGGGTTGCAGCTAATGGACATTTTAATTATCATTTAAAACCAGTGATTATTTTAGATGACAATCATTAATTATTGAAAAGAAAAAAACAGAAGAATGCCCGTCAGATGTTCCCAGATGTGTTGTTCTGGAACCTGACACAGTTTTCACAATAACAAAGTGAAATAATACGGTTATTAAACAGTTTGACATTTTAGGAAATACCCAGTTGAATTTTACATAAGAAGATCAATACCTCTCTCAAGTCTGTGTACTAGATTAGGAGCTGAGGCTGGGAGTTGATTTCTTTTTAATTTATTTGCTGCGTCAACATCAGACCTTTGAAAACTTTGTGATCATAAAATCTGTGTAGGGATGATCTTCGCTCCATAAGCCTCCATTTCCTTCTTGCTTACCTTGTTTGTCTTAGTAATTTACATCCACTTTGCAGACTGAGCCCCGTCGCACTTAAGGCACTTAACTTTGACAGGAATCCAAATTCTGTCCAAGTGTCCCAGGCTCGACATAACAAAGTGTTTAGACGCAGACTCAGTGTTTCTTCTTTATAAAGCAAAAGCTGGGAAATGGGGGATTATAGCATCCTGGCATATGTCATATTTTATTCATCATTAAAAACATTGTATAGGGTTCAGTGTAGAGGATACAAGTTCCAGTACAGCTTTAGATGCTGCTGCTTCTTGAGAATATTTCAAATACTAAAGCTTATTACTAAGAAGCTCCGGGTCCTTGATTCAAGGTGACCTGCTCCAGGGTCTTCCTCTTCGATGACCTAACGATAATCAACACTGTCCGTTCTCTGACCATCACTATAATGAGAACAAAAACCCTCCTTTCATCTTAAGCTTCTGCAGAGGACATTGTATAGGATGATTCAGATGACCACAGCAGCCCTCTGTTTACTCAAATATCCTCTGTCCCTTTGTCTCTGTGCCAGCTTCGCCTTCTGCGATTTGGGCGCATGCCTCGGCCAGTGACAGCATGTGAAGCGTGCTGTGAGCATAACTCAGATTCAGATCTGTGAGTGAGCAGCGAAGAGACTCTGAGTCAGAGGAGATGAATTCACCAGAGCCCCCGATTGCCCTTTACGTCCAAGTGTCTACTTGGATCCAAGTAAGATGAATGTGTTGTTGTCTGGGTCTGTGTGAGGTGTGAACTTAAAGGAGGCATGTGTGGAATACAGAAAAGGAATTACAAAAATCCCAACAATTACAGAAATGTCATGGAGCCCTGAAATACTGTGTGAGAGGATGACACACTATTTTGTGCATTTGACAGTTCCCTTGTCCTGTTAATTCTCTTTCATGATACATATGTTTATCTTTTCAAAAAGGTTTGTAGGTTTTGTCTGAAAAGTTGTCTCAGGAAAGCGGTGAAATATCTTTCTCCTCTTTCCACTTCTGCTGGCGCATGTCTGTGCATGAAACTGCATCATTATCGAGGTTTGGGTCACTCAGCACGGCCAACAGTAATTTTGCTGTCTATCTATTCTGTCTGCCCCCCTCATCCTGTGGCATCTTCCTAGTTATTCTTCACCACATGTCTCCGGCTAAAATGTTTTCACACCACACTGCGCTCATCTCCCACATAGGTGTAATTTGAATGGGTGTTTGTCCGATAGGGGAAGAGGAACTAACAGGGGAGCGTTATTAGGAAGATGACCCATGGCCCTAATCTAGTGTCTAATAAGAACAGTGTTCAGAAAGCTGGGCTGGTTGATTTGTAGCCGAGAGACACATAATGAGATGGATGTTGGCTGCTGTATTGAATTGAATTGCTCCTTGGTTTTCAGTATCACCTTGGCAATAATGCCAATTTGTAGTTTCCCTGTGGCAGGTGGGGTCTGTACCCATAAATAAACTTTTTGGAACCATTTTCAGTTGTGTCAGGTTTCCCTTGTGTCCCAGCAAACAACACTTCTCACCTTCAAAGTGATATATGGCAGGTTTCAGAAAATTCAGGGTTGTTTTCCAGAGGAGTCTTTAATCTACATAGTTTTCATACTTCTCAGCTTTTGTGTGATATATTTCTGAAGCAAGAAAACACGAGTTGTAAAGAAAGAATTTTATTGGATCGTCTGTGATGAAAAACCTTGAAAGAAAACAGTTTTAACATGAAGTGGAAACATTTTATGCAGGAATACAATTAGAAGAGAAGGTAATGCTAAAAAACTAAAAAGGGAAATCATATAAAAACATAATATCTTGGGTACTTCTAGACTAGACATAAGAAAATTCAATACAAAAAAACTTAAACATGTAAACATTGTCAAACAACTGTTAATTTCATAATCTTTACAGAGACGGTACAGTAAGGTGCAGTCTGCTGATGTTCTCCTCAATACTTCAGGCTCTAAATAACTGTCCATTAAAACAAACTGTTCATCTTGGCACCTCAAAGTTACAAAGTCAGGTTTCTGTGTTATGAGTGCAGGTGGAATTAGCTGCCATTTCAGTGCAGGTTCAAAACCTTTTGTATTTTACAGATTTCAGATGGTAACATGGGGTTTTTAGTGGACTGCCACTACACCTGCAGAATATTTGACCCATTTCAAAACCCATTGTCCGTATAAATTGAACTAATTCAAAGTGAAGGTGTCCCCTCGCCTTGGCTCTGACTCCAGCTCTGTACTCGGTGGTGTTGGCGCTGCCTTTTCGGTGAAGTTTCTGAGTTCACCTCTCAGCTCAGTCAGCTGCTGAGCGTGGCTGGAGAGAGTCCCATTTACCTGCAGGAGAAGTCCATTTGATTGTTTCTCCAGCTCCTCCCTGATTCTCTCCAGGTCCTCTGCCATATAATTTAGGCCTTTGCACTGGTCTTCCACACTGGCAACACGCCCCTCAACCACTGTCACCTCTTTCTGGACCCCCATAGCTGTGCTCCGGCAGCCCTGCAACTCGTCTGCTAGCCGCCTCTTCATCTCGTGCAGCTCACCCTTAAGACGGGTCAGTCGGCGCTCACCTGCCCCGAGCATGGAAGCCTGATGTCCAACCAGATGGACCACACCCTTTATCTGCTGGGCGAGACGAGCCTCTCTCTCATGCCAGGAGCTGTTGGCTTGACCCACCTGGTGGACAACTGTTCCCAGGGAGCTCTGGATGACTCTCAGAGTGCGGTTGACTGAGCGAACATTAAACTTGAGGATTGTGAGCTCTCCCTGGATAGGAGTGTCTACTTCAGCTTGTTCCTGTTGTTCCCTAAGGCTCAGACGCCTCAGGATGTTCTGCAGTGTGACATTGAAGGTATTCAACCGGTCCTCTTGCACGTCTAACACATCCTTGACACTCTCCTCCTCTGCACTTGGCACAGCAGAGTCTCCCTGAATGGCAGATGGGCGTTGAGGTGAGGAACAGGAAGACGAGCATCGAATCTCAAGGTTGCTCAGGTGTTTCTGCACTCGGTCCACATCCACCTCTATTCTTTCTCGGATGGAATCCAGTTCTGTCTCCAGAGCGGGAACAGCATGACCCTCCAGCAGCGCAGGGGCAGTGGCGTTACTAAGCTCCTCCAAAGCCATCAGTAAACGTCCCTCCAGAGCCCTCAGCTTACCCTCCACTCTGGTCTCCAGGCCCTGCCCAGTCTCAGCTCTGAGTGGGACACTCCTTCCAGTCTCATCACTTTGAATCTGCCCAGTCAGGTTGAGCTTGGCCTCAACATACGCCAGACGCCCCTCCAGCATTCCCTCTATGTGGTCTTTGTGTCCACCAAGCTCCACTCTCAGGTGCCCCTGGGACTGGTTGAGGCCTGCCACGGATGTTTCCAGCAGCTGCAACCGTTCAACCAATCCACTCAATCTGCCACAGCAGCTTTCTGAAGTCTTGAAACCATGGATCTGTGCCTGGAGATTTCTCAGCTCTGTTCTAAAGTCTGTCGCACTTTCATGCAGAGCATCTTCCATCTGCTCCTGCCTTTCACCTTGCTCCCTCTGGCACTGACGACGCACATCCCCAGCTTTCTCCTCACATCGGCCCTCTGCACCCTCCACACGCTTCTCAAACCCACTGAGAATTTCTGTCCTGGATGCATTCAGCTTGGCATCCATCATCTTTCCCATTGCTCCCGGGGGGAAATTGTCAGTGGAGTTCGATACCACTCCCGCTCTGTCTGGCACCTTGTTCAGCTGTCCATCATGTCCCATCACTGTTGCTTTGAGTTCCAGCAGCTCTACCGTCTTGGCTTGCATCTCTGCCCTGAGCTCCTCTACTCTTCCATTCAGTTCTGTAAGACCTGTGAACACTTGTCTTCCATCAAGACCCTCTGTACCAGCATCCCCCCCGGGAATCTCCGCAAACCCGACGGTGGATGGATTAGAGGCTACAGCCGGAGCGGGAACAGAACCTGGGGCAGCAGAGAACAGAGCTGACAGCATCCTGTTGGCGTCCTCTCTCAGAGAGGCTCGTAGACTGTCTTCTAGGCCATTCACAGTCCCCCTCAAGGTCTCCAAACCCATGTTTAGACGCCGCACATCTTCCTCCATTCGATATATGCGCTCGTCTGTCTCAGTGTCCAGAGCCTGGCCTAAATGGAGAAAGAAAAGCTGTTATAATTGGAACAAACGCACTCTGCTTTGGTGTGATTACAGTTTGAATCTGGTTCAAAAGAAAATGATGAATCAGTCTCTAAAGCCCAATATGAGTTGAGTTTTGTCACTTATCCACTAAATAGACAAATTATAGAGAATTAGGATGTAGTGGGATTAGTACACACCTGTGGTCTCGCCCTCAGGATGTTCACCTCCAGAGGAAGGAGGAGGGATTTCCTCTAGTATATGTTCTTCAGGTCTGTGGCTTGGCTCGTGTTCGTGTTCATGTTCATGTTCACGTTCATGCTCATGTTCTTGGTCATGCTCTGTGTTATGTGGCTCCTGGTGGTCTGGCATTGGCTGTGGCTCTGGCTCTGGCTCAGGTGAATAGGGCTCAAAGGAGGTTTCTGGATAGAAGGAGGAACTCTGAGGCTCAAAGTGACGCATTTGGTAGTTGAAACTGCCGCTGGGCGGTCCTTTGGCTTGATTCCATGGGTTGGCTTTCACAGCAGCGTTAATAGGGGGGCCTTTAAACATGGGACCCTTGAACATGGGGCCTTTGTACACTGGGCCCTTAAACTGTGGGCCCTTGAACTGTGGGCCTTTCATTGGCGGGCCCTTGAATGGTGGCATCATTTTCATAGGGTGTTGGTAAACTGGAGGACCCTCCATGCAGCCATAGCCAGAGTATCCTGGACAACATCTCCATTCCAGCTCTGTGACGGTTTTATGCGCCACCTTGAACAATGGTTTGTAGAGCAGACGATACCTGAGTAGAACAACCAATTATAAGTCAGGAACATACACTTAACTCTAAGATATGAATTCCACTTTGAGAATAAGAAAGATCAATTTCTGCTTTAAGCACAATATAATGCAATTTGTGGTTTACTCACATCAGAGTTGGACATTTCTGACCCCTGGTACACTTGTTGTATTCGGCTTTTACATAAGGGGCTGCCCCATCCTGCACAGTGAAGGAAACTGTCTTCTCAGTGACATAAGCACAGTGGTTCCTGAAAGAGAGGAGACAAAAGATGACAGAAATACATTTTTAAAATGCTATAATGTAAGTTAAAATCTTGAATTATGTCGACATGATCCCTCAGAGCACAACACAAGGAGCGAGACAGAGACAGAACTTACTTGTGTCTGCTGGTGGGTTTCCCTTGGTCATGGTGTTGACTGTGCCCGGCTTTATACTGGTTATACTGTAGTGGTCTGTAGAACTTGGTTTCGACCACTGACAGAAATAGAGTAAGGAAAATTAAAGGACTCGCAGCCATCACAAAATGCATCCTTGAATCTCCGCGTGTAAAATAGAAAGTTTAGCAGAAATGAATCTTCCAGCGGAGGTAGAGGTTATTTCAGGGAATTCAAAAAAGTGTTCCTCCAAAGTAATCCCAGTAGTCAGTCTCTGCAGTACAACCTTTGTCGGCTGTGTCAGAAAGCAGAATGCTACCCTGTGAACATTGACCCTGATGCTGGCTGTGGGTGTGGTGGAGTCTGTTGGACTGACAACAGACCTCTGTGAGTTTGTCGGGCTGCAGACGCCACTAATAGGGTCCCACTGGCATCATCTGCATATCTCCTCCCACTTAACCTCCTCAAAGTAACACCGTGTTGACATCAGAGAAGAGAGCCTCCACCTTCACAGTAAGAAGATATTACTAGTTATTGCTGTGGTTCTCAACTTTACTGAAAATACGGAACCACGGCTGGTGACCCATGAGTTATTTTCCCATGGTGACATCACAGCAAACCAGAGAGGAAATAGTGCACAACACCAGGCCTTGTCCCGAAATAGCCATAAGTTAGTTTGTTGTTTTAACATTTTAGTGTAATAGTGGAAATGAATCACAACACGAGGTGACAAGTGGATTTATCTGACAATTATGCATTTGTTCTTTAGACTGTGAAGACGTTAAGTGTGTCAGTCATTTTGACACAGTTGACACAAAAGCTGGTGTAAATGATAAAACAACTGATGGCTGAATTCCTTTTGCTTTGGTTCCAGGTCCCAACATTCATACTGGTTCACTGTCACACTGGGTTTAATGTGACACTTGAATAGAACAGAGCTATTATTACTATGACTCAGGTGCATTAGCCTGATTATTTATTCGAGTAAGATCTTTTACATAAAAATCTTTTAAGTGAAAACGGTAATACCACAGTGTAGAAATACAATTTACTGTAACTAACAAACCAAGAGTGATATATGACCTATTTCAGAATATTATAGATTATATAATTGCATTATAATTATGATGTGTTCATGTGTAAGCATCAATAATGTTACAGCTGGTGAAGTTTGACTTATTTGACTACTATACCACCACCTCATGTAGGCGACTGCAGAGTAGCTGGATCCATTACAAAACTAACTTTTGCTAAACTAGCAAAATATATAACGTGAAATCTGAGGCTTTGCAGTCTCAGTGAAATCTGTGAAACATCTCTGGCTCTTTTTACTTCACACATGCACATTTAAACCCCCCCGACCTAACAGCAAACCTCCAGCAGCAGGAACAAATACAAACAAATCCGCTGTGTTGAAGGCTGTCACAGAACACACCCTGGCCCCTGAGTGCCGAGCCCCACAGGCCCACACATTCACTCACAACACAGCTCTTTGTACGGAGTGTAGAAAGAGGCCTGGCAGCTCCACGCTGTGTAAGGACCCCTTCCGTGTAAAAGGGCCAATTAGAAAGAACCACTTTTTGAGCTGCTTGTATTCATTTTAATAAATGTACCTTAACAGTTTTCCAGCAAAGTGCAGCTCTCACATTTTCAAAGTTAAATATTGAATTTACAGAATCAGCTTTTAGAGGACGAATCAAATCAAAAACGGTACTGAGGTGAATTTTTTAACAGCTTTTTCTGATGATTGCCTATAATTTGTCTTCCCAGTCTGTCCCTCTATTATATTGTGCTGGAAAATTCAGGGCAGCATTAGAATTAATGTAAATATTTTACATGGTATAAAAGAAAAGAAAAAGAAAAGCTGTTCCATTTTTACCCGTGACCAAAAGAGCAGCTGCGCGGTTTGGGCCCTTGTGACATTTCAGATGTTTTATAAGTTCTTATCTGTTCCACCAAAAATAAATTAGCTCTTTTAACTTCCCTGATGGTTTTATTTAGATAATTGTTTTAGGCCCAAAGTTTCCAATTATCCAGTATTTAAAATGTTAAAGCTTTATCTTGTCCCCCTGCGGAGGGGCCCTGACCTCTTTGTCTTTAACTTTCAGTACATTTTGCTGATAATGCTGTGTATTCTAAGTATTTGTACTTGTAGTGTTGGATCTGAGTCCTCCTCCTGCCGCTGATCATACCGTTTGTATGGACCACCATTAATGCAAGACATTCTTGAAACATGCTTTGCTACTGCCATTGTAATGTGACCTCATTTTGAACAGGAGAAACACTGCGTCCATTATGTTTCAGGGATCTTTTGATTGACCCTTTTAAGAAGCAGGGCCCATTTCCTGTATCCTGTTTGTACCAGGTCCCACCTCTTTTACCTGGAAACACCCTGTTCACTGCAGATACACAAACGGTGTGTGTGTATGTACGTGTGTGTGTGTAACATATTCTCTGTGAGCTCTTTTTACCCATAGGATTGGTAAACAAGCTCTCATTGTATCACGTGAAACATGCTGCAGAGCGTCCGAGCGTCCAGGCGCGTACTTTCTGCTCCTGTGAAACAAACGCAGCTTTATTCCGCCGCCCGGCCGCAGCTCCACCCAGAGTTTCCCTTGAATGGCATCACACAGTTACAGCTGTTTTAGCTTCCACTCACCTGCCCGTCATAACGCTTGCGTCAGACTTAAGCTGTTGGTGGACTTCTCGACATCGCTGAATTATGACCAGGGTGAGGCCTAAGGTTTCCTGCATGCTCATGAAAACAAGTGGAGAACATCACAAGCCTGCAGGAGTCCATGAAAGTCTGTGCGACACATGGAGAGATACATTTCCGTTTATCTCCTTCTCTGCTTCTTTGTGTCTATTTAGTTTTAACACCAGTGGTCCAAATTCTGAGCCGGCCTGTAAATCCCTTTATGTGTGTTTTGAGTTTTCCACAGAGTCGGGGCCTAACTGCTGTGTAGCTCTGGCAGTGTTTTCACAACAGCACTGGCTCATATCATGTTTGTTTGGTTTTAACTTGCAATGGGGATAGCAGATGAGTTGGAGCATGAGCCACAAAGTATGAAAGTTTGAGATGTTTTTTCTTCCTGTACTGAAGTCAACTCCACCAATTCTGAGCCTGTTAACTGCTTCACTTTGTTACTACCTCCGATAAGAAGGTTGTTTCTTTGCTCCTGTCCATATGTTTGTTTGTTTGTCAGCAGGATTACAAACTTTACACAAACTACATGGGCCAAGAAAGAGCCAAATACATTTTGGTGCAGATCCGGACAAAGGGGCAGATGCAGGAATGGTTCTTTTCACTTTCTTTAACATTGCGAGAGTTTTTTAACATTTTCACCAATATACCAGGGAATATATCATGGATCTAGATGAAAAAATATTTAGGGGATATTAAGGGGACCAGTAGCTTTAAGTGTGTGCTTGGTTGAGTTTCAGGGGACTGTTGGGCCTTGGCAGAGGTATGTGCTCTACTGCCATATTGTCTCCGCCAAGGATGTTATGTTATTGTCACCTCTGTCCGTTTGTAGGTTGTTATGTTTGTTGCAATGTTAGCAATATTACCACAAAACGTGGTTGAAGGATGTGGTCTGGGTCAAGAAAGAAACATTAACTTTTGGGGCAGATCCAGGATTTTCTTTCACTTACTTTAATTGCAGGGTATTTTTTGACATTTTCACCAATTTCCCAGCGAACAAAATCCATTGATCCTGAAAAATCAGGCACATTCAGGGGACTGATATTTATGAGTGTGTGCAATTTGGTGAGGCTTGATTGAATTTAAAGGGACTGTTGGGCCTGGAAGCATTCTCCTTTTTAAAAGTTTAAGAAATGCTTTGTGTAAATTTATCAATGGCTCTAACCCCACATATATAAAATGCATCTTTTGTTTATCGTATAATTAGAGTTTTAGAGGAAACTGTTAAGCATCCTTAGGTTAAAGTTGGGTCTAATTTGCAGGAGTGTTTGTTTTAAAGTGGCCTATATCCGCTCCTGTATGTTCACATCCATGTAAAAGAACAAACAACATTAATTGGTCTCAACACTTCACAAACCTCGACCTTGTTTCCTGGGCAGGGTTCGCTCACCATTTTGTTTTTGTTTCTACCTTTTTATGCAACAGCTGCGAGTCTAGATAAGCATATTTCTGAGTGGACACAGTTTGCAGCAGTTATTTTATTCTGAGGCGTCGTCATCCGAAGAATTTAGTCATTAATTGAGACAAACGTTAGTCTGAACAAACCTCATTTGGAGGCCACATGGCTCGGCACACTTCACACGTCAGCCACGAAGTGCAGTGTGTTTGGCAGTGAGTGCACATCTGGTGAGAGCCAACACGCACACATACACATACACACACACAGACACAGACACAGACACACACACACACACACACACACACACACACACACACACACACACACACACACACACACACAGACACACACAGACACACACACACACACTCACTCACACATCTTCATGTCGACACACCGCTCTACAGAAACACTTTTGCTTTCGAAGCTTTCCATTTCTTCCTGGCATGATCCCCCCCCCTGCTTTCTGGTTTTCTTGATAAATTGTAGAATGTGTTTTTCTTTTATGTTTTATTCTTAACCTTTCATAGAAACACCTCGATGCAGAATTTACTTTTTTTTTATCAAACTTTTTCTGTGCTGAAAATTGATTTAAGAATTGCAGGAATGATTTTCTTATTGAACCAAAACACCAGCAAAACTCTTCCTCTGCCCATTTTATATTTGCATAGTCAGCATATTGTTTACATTCTCTGCTTTACATTCATTGAATTTAGGTTTTAAGCTGTCGCCGTCTCTGTATATCGCCAATAAATAAATAAATGGATAAATAAAAATAGAATTTGAAGGATAATATTGACCGAAGCTGTAAAGTGAAAAGGTGCCATTCTTGTTTTATAATTGAATATTGATTTTAAATAATATCTAAAAAAATATAGTGTCAGATCTTACAACCCTGTCATCAGTTATATTTAGTCTGCTGTGTGTCATCAGTATATTGTGTCAATCATCTCTGCGTTTTGTATTTGACAGTGACTGCATGTTAGTAGATAATTCAATGTAAAAACATTGTAAATCTGACATGAAACAATTCATCACTTCTTCCTTAAAACCAACACACAGCACAATATCTCACTGGGCACAGAATAAGACTGCCCCCTGGTGTTGACAATTGATTTAGACATAAACCTTTTAAATGCCACCACATTTTTTTCTCTTTGTGAAAACTTTCAGAAATGTTTGACATCGGTTTCTAATTATACCATTTTATTCCTGTTTATTAGATTTGTATTGATTTTTGTCTTAATGTTCTTTTTGCCTCGCCTTGTAAAGCGCTTTGTAAAATTGTTAAGAAGATTTTTATTAATATCATTATTACCCTTTCTCTTCTAAAGTGTTTCTTCTTAACAGCTACTGGAAAAAATGTATAAAGTTATTATTTGCTCATAGTGTTGCAATATAATATGTAATAAAAATAATAGACCGAACGGTATTTTCTGCTTCACTCTGAAAAAAACAAAAACAACAGATGAAAAGAAATCCAGAGTTTATCATTAATACAAAAGGCAGCTGCTCATTATAAACCTCAAATGTAAACTGTAATATTTGAGGCTGTTTGAAGTTTTTCTTCTGTGGAAACTATTCATTTACTGCGGCTCTTTTCATCTTTTAGTGCCCTAACCAGGCCAAATGTGCCCATGGTTAAAGTTTAAGAGGAGGCCCAGTGCCCCCGTCCCTGTGTGTCCTCAGAAACATCTGCAGAAACTTCTCCTCAGACCCACACCCTGCCAATTAAATCCAAACTCGTCAACTGGGTTTATAATCCCATGTGCACTTAGTGGTGGAGCGGAGTTAAACTGCAATGTTTCTGTGACCACTGTTTATAGAAAAATGAGGCAGTGATCCACAGTGGTGAATGGGAAGATTGATGAGAGCATGTCAGCCATTGATTGTGGGAGGGTACCGGAATATATCCTGCTGATGTTGACGCCCAGTGTGGCGTCAACATCAGCAGGGAGCTCCACTTCCGTCCACATGGTATCATGTCGGTCTATAAACCAAGAGAGACTCTGTTCAATCAGGACATTCAATGTAATACTGTTGTTACTGTAATGTGAGCTGTGTGAGGGGTGTAGCTACCTCCACCTTCACCCTTCCACTCATCCTGAATCTTCTACAAATATGACCCCCTCGTTCCTTAAGCAACCTACAATATCTTTATTTTTTTATTTGAATGTTGAGGTCATGTCTTGAAATGAAAGTGATGAATCAAGGATGAACTGATGTACGTCCATAAGGATTTACATTACTTCATATGTTTTTGGCCGTAACTTCAAGAGTTTATACAGTTATGATGACAAATGACACAGACTGGTTGGAATAGGCATTCAGCTGCAAGTTGCTTATTCTATTTTGAATAGTATTGTAAAGTGCACTTACTGAAATAATATTCTAAATGCTGGACTTTTAAGTGACTTCTAAGTAAAGTAAAGCAACTGGAAGCTTCGTCCAACACCGTTTGTATCGATATTTTCATTTTACTCTCAGAAAGAAAGTAAAAAGTGATTTAATTTAATCCAAGGCAGATTGAGCATTGTATTTTGTACACATGTGTATTTTTTAAGCCTTTAAATATAATTGTGTTATATTTGATGTTTTAAAACAATTAGAATTTCTGCAGCTTTTTTGTATGAGAATCATTTTAGACAATCTGCATTTTAACCCATAATAGTAATGTCTGTAAATTGTTAAATTTAAAGCAAAGTTATATCATTAAGGTCTTGAGAATCTTTAAATCTCTGAAATTATAGGCCAGTTGTTTTGGGCCTCTTGAACATTACTGCTCAAGTCTGCCTTTAGGGAATTCCTTTCAATTTTGAGCACTCAAAGACGAACTGATAAGATTCCAGTGGTCAAGGTCACAGTCAACTCATTTGAGTCTGGAAAACTGCAGGTAGTCAAGGTCGTCAAGCCTGGAGTCAAAAAGTATGCAAATATCCCAGCGTTCAATCTGTGCTCACCAGGAAGCCTGCACACCCCCACCTCTCTCTCTCTTATCGAGCACCACACACAGCTCTGTTTCATATTTACCTTTACTACCTTTATGTTTCTAATCTGCTGTCATCATCACACTTTCATCCCAGTGGCCTGTCTCAGGAGCACAATCCTCTTTTAGTCTGGACGAGGGGGAAGAAATCGCCCGCTGGTTCCATTTGATAACACAAGCAGCTGCTGTGTCAGATTCTTCATGGAGTTTTGTTTTTAGCCTTTTCTTTTTGTTGATTTGAACCAAACTTTTGAAAACCAGAGCAGCGTGATATAAAAGGCTGAAATATTTATGAACATACAGATGAGAACCACAACATTTATTTTAGTCTGGATCCTTTAGGGGCAATCCCAGGGCTATTCCCTAAAGCTCTTGGCTTGTAGCAGTGAATAAACAAGTTGCAGTTTGCCCTCGATTTTTAGGCCTTTTTATGTATTTATATTCATAAAGTCATAAAGTCATATGAATAAAGTCTTTCAAAAAGAAAAATGGTGGCCTAAAGGGTAAAAAGTGTAAAACATTAACAACAAAGTCCTCAGGTTATATTTTTGATCCTTTCTGTAAATGTTAATGCACTGAAAATGTTATTTCAGCAACGTTATGATTTCTGGATGCAAATGTCAAGCAGACATTCAAGAAAGCGACAACCTAATTTACTAAATGAAATATAAAAACAGTGCATTCACTTTTAAACAAAGGCTGATGTATAATGTTTGTGTTCAGCAGGAGTTACATTTACTTATTTTTACTTCAAAAACATTTAATAAATGATCTCACATATTAAGTTGGTGTGTAGAGATTCAAGCAGATAGATGGATGGATAGACACAGTTACAATAAGATAAGATGGATACGATACAATAGTTACAATACAATCGATACGATAAGATACAATAGTACATGTACAATATGATAGATACGATTAGATGTGATACGATGAGATAGATACAATAACATGCAATATGATACATACGATAATATATGATAGATACAATAAAATACAAAATGATAGATACAGATATAGTACATTAGATACAAATAGATATGATAAGAAAGATACGATAGATGTGATAAGATATCATATGGTGGATCTGATACACTAGAGACAATATTGCACGATAGGATGGATACGATACGATAGATAAATACTTTAATATAATATTTGATCCCAAGGGAATGTGCATCCATTCGTATGTTAAAACAAGCTGATAAGATGATAGAGCATCTGTGCCAAACAAGAAATAAACTCAGCTTGTGAATTACACACAGGAAATAGAAGGGAATGGAACAATCATTGCTGTTATTTGAAATGATCTGAGTTGTGATGTTTGTTGCTGTGAAGCTCAGCATCATCATCTCTCCTTCACTCTCAGACCACGTTGGATCAGTGGAGTGACTTTGGGGGGGGCAGGTGTGAGCAGGGACAGTGCTCTCTGATATCTGCCCCTCTGTCCTGCAGCTCCTCTGGACAAACCCCACATAGAGGGGCCTCCTCTGCGATGGGCCCTCTGCCCACCGGCGCGCACAGAGCCTCCTTTCTCTCAGACGGAGGCGCAGGGGAGTTCCTCCTGTTGGCCGCTGCAGCGATGAGAAGCCTTTTCATCCGGCTGTTTTTCACTCTCCACTTGCTGCTGCTGCGTTAATTACAGGGCCCGGGGCTGCACTTTGAGCTCGCTGCGCTCATGCGGGCTCTTGAGAAGGAGCCGCGCGTCCGATTCTCACGACACAGATAAAAAAAAAAATAACACACAGGCTGGCATGCATGCACTCAGACGCGCGCCCGCTTGAGCTCGTGGAACCAGTCCGTCAGCTGCTCGGGGGCGCGCGCCTGTATGTCTCCCAACTACTTCACACTCCTCCAGCGGCGGAGAGGACACCGTGCGCGGTCGGATCTTAAGCTTTTTGAGGCTTTTCCCCGGGAGGATGAGGAGCGTCGGTCCTTCATCCACACCTCACTCAAAGTTTTAAACAGCACAGAGGAAGAGGAGGAGGAGGAGGAGGAAGAGGGCGCAGGACCCGCAGCAGCAGCTCCGGAGGCGATGGGAGACTTGGAGTAGATTCACCCCGCCACTGAAACACCATGGCTGTGGACGGTAGGCAGCTTTACGCGCTATTAACAATGTGGAGCTTTTTTCTCTATAAAGGAAATGGCAACTTCAAGTTGAAGCCACGTCTGAGTTGGTTCGTTCAGCTCCACACTTGTGGGACCGGTTTGTCAGGTGTGACTGTGATTTGAATCTGGTCACAAAGCTCCTGCTGTCGCCTGGAAACCATCATTTAAGATTTATCCAAGATCCAAACATCACATCTGCAGCTGAGAACTACATCAGTAAATCTGCTTAAACAATTAGAAAGAAGAAACATCACAAGATATGTATGAGGGTCATTAATTAATTAGGTTTTAATGAGGATACAATGAGGGGGGGGGGCTGATGGACAATGACCTGGTGCTGAAACGGACAGCTCACTGGACGAAGCCAGCATCACCAGTTTGATGGTGTCAGGAATCCTTAAGTTCCCCTTTAAAACCATTTTAATACTTTATTCTAAATCAATACGCTTCTGCAAAAACGTAGGATCATCTAGGTGAAGGTTGGAGTGTAGTTTGTGTGTTGTTGTTTTTTAATTCCACACGTAAACCGACAGCACACGAGAAGATGAACATACTGTCCCCTGACAGGTCTCAGTGCTGCTGTGGTCAGTTTTTTATTCGCCAGGAATCCTAAAGTTTCCATTCAAAACCTTTTTTAATCTGATTGTCGCATCTTTTATTTTATTCTGAATCCATTCGCCTAAAATGTAAAGTGGGACAATCCAGGTGAAGGTTGGTGACACGTACACATTTCTGATAGTAAGTAAAGTAACCAAATAAGATGGAGGAAATTAAAAACAGCATCGGGGTTGGAGCTCTGTGTGAATGGTGACTATCTTTGAGCAAAGCTGTTCAGTCTCAGCTGTGATTTACTCCATGATGAGGATCCTTTTCACCCTGTCGCTCCATCGCATTATGTTGCGTGGCGGCAGCCTCCGACAGGAAACTGTCACTTTCTGTGTCGCTTTTGTGTCAGAAATACCAACGAAACTAAACACTGAGGAAACTCTTCACAGTTTAGTGTGATTTTAGTCAATGAAAGTGTTTTTCTGTGCGGCGGTTGCAGTTTATACGTGTGTGGTAGTTAACGAGGAATTTTTCCCTCCCATAGTAAAACTAGAGGGAAAAAGCAAAGTCTGACAAATGTTCTTAATTATCTGTATTTAATCAGTGAAAGCAGCACATTTGTGTTTACAGCCGCAGCCTGGGGGGAGTAATAAAGCTGTGAATGAAGGTTCATACGCACACAGTGTTGGAGTCACACCTCAAAGAACCTAAAAGAGCACATAGAGTTTTATTCATAACAATGTGATGCTGCCGGTTTGCCTTGATGATTGCAGGGCTCTGATTTGCTCCACTGCTCAGTGGGAGGTGTTGCATGGCAGAAAGGAAACGGCACAAAGAGAGAAACACCGAAAGACGCTCTTTTGATCTCCTCAAACCCTCAAACCCCACGACACTCTCTCCGGTTCTGTCCTCCTTTCAGATTCTCTTAGTCAATTTAAGATAGTCTATTGAGGGTGCACGTTAACGCACACACACATGTGCCCACATGGCTCCGACGCAGCGAGAAAATCCTTCCAATCTGGCACATGAATCAGTAATGACCCGTGGCCTCCTGCCAGTAACATGCCGAGTCTGTGCCAGTAACAGCATGTTTACTGTAGTTGCACACTTTCTTTAATTACTGGATGTTGGGAAGCCACCTGCTGTTGAGAGGGCTTGGATGTTTGCCTACAGGCCTCCTCGTAATGATGAAGAAATGGCTCGTCTCACAGCTCTGACATTCCTCGCCTGCAAGACTGCACATACAAATACTCACACCTGACCACTGATATACAGGAATTACCCCGGAGCTTGTCCAGGCTTAGAGAACCTTGAGCGTTGCCTCATGCCTCCTCGGTTTTGTCAGAGCAGCAACTCAATGCGACCTAATGACTTAATCATCCCTGAATGACAAGCTGTCAAGGTGCGTTGGAGTTTGTTTTCGAGTCATGCAGAGTTAGGGAGGATTTTGCAGAGCAGCACTTGACGCTGTTTTCAGGTTTGTCAGTAGTTGCATTCAGGTGCAGCTCTGTAATCACTACTCCTCCTCCTTTTATCTCTCCAGCGGCATCCAGTTTCAGTTTCTGCAGGCCAGCTGTGGAGTACAGGGCTCTGTCCGAGGACTTCAAGCACCAGCTGAGTCGGCGGACAGGTGGGAACCTCACCTGGCATGAAGGACGTGGACAGAAAACAGCAGGGGGCAGGACGGTGAAGCTGCTGCAGCAGCCGGGCACTGAGGCCCTGCAGGTACTGAACCCCTTCATGACCTCAACTCGTCAAGCAGCACGTTTAGATCATCGACTGATGAAGTGTGACAACCTCCAAGTTTTCTCTTTTTTTCACCTAAGATTTCACAAAACAAACTGACAGGATCAGATTATAATCAATAAAACTCTGGCTGTGATTTGTTGTAACAGTAAAATCACTCGAGTTCAAAGTGGAATCAGATTTATATTTGCTTTAGAAATAAGCAAGAAGAAGGTTCCTGGTTTAAATCCCAGTTGGGACTGCAGCTTCCTCTCATAGCCCTAAGACATGCAATTTGGGGGCTAGGTTAATAGGAAAGTATAAAGTAAAAGCGATTTAGATGATGGATTGAAATCAGGATGTGTTTGCTTCATCAAAACCGTCGTTACCAACTGAGAATGTCGAGTCTTGTAGCTGAGAAGAAGACTGTACTGTTGGTTTTCTGGATGCTCCCTTGAAGCTCTCGCTCCAGCCAATCAAACGCAACTTGACTCCACTGAAATCTGAACTGAATGGGGTGAGGTGTGGCGTCCCGGCACAGGGAGCCTCTTGTACAGCACTGGTCATTCGGTTGATTCAATATATCTGTGGCAGGAGAAGTTGTTTCTCATGTAAGTTAAATTCCAACAGCCCCCACAGGAGCTGATGCTTCGTCCATTTCGTGTAATTCAATTACATCCTAGGTTACTCAATGTTGTGATTAAATCATACAGATTGGTGAGGTTAGAGGACTAGTTACTGTGAGTTTAAATAACCTGGTCAGACATTAACCCATGAAAGAAAGACAGTTAAAAACACATCTATTGGGAAACAATGTTAAAGTTAGTAAGAAAGAGAAACTATAGCTTTCACAGATCACATTTAGCCTCACAGGGCTGAACAAGGTGCGAAATCCTCTGTCCTTTAACCCTCGAGTGTGAGGGTTTTGTCCTTTTAAATCTGGACACAACACAGAAACCTCAGAGAGAGCAGCTACAGTGCTGATGTTGTTAGCTAGTTCTTAGAGACTTAAAACGAAGCCTGGTAGCTGCATGTGCATGAAGACGTTTCACCAAATAATATCATTTTTGTCTGGTCTCAATATGAGATAAACTTGTTATTGTGCAATTCACACATAAAAGTAGGTTACTTCAGTCCATGCTTCAGTTCAAGTCGAGGTCAGCAGCGATTGACCCGAGATGCACTGATGCATCTTGGGTCGAGTATTGCGCAGCACATACACAATAACGAGAAGCTGCATGCAAAGGCTGTTTCTTCTTTCTACAATAATGTGAGAAATGCAAAAACAAATCACAAAAGCTGCAGTAGTTTATCTTTCAATTCACAAAAAGTGAAGACGTCTCAAATTCAGCTCGACTTCAAACACTGGAATCACAGAAATAACCGTTTGGTTTGAACAAATCTTTTCTTGGATTGATTCCAAATAACTGAAAAATAAATTTGTCATAGTCACTATCGTTGGTGCATTACGAGTAACAACAGATCATTAGAGGCTCACAACAACAAGACGCTTCTGTTCCTTGTTTTCAACTTTCCATTTCATTATCAGCAAAATAACAAATCTAATGCTCACTAATGAAAGCAAATCTTTTCCTCGTCGTCTTATCAACATAAAAACCTTTCAGACGTCTGTATGGAAACGTCTGAAAGAAGAAGCTCTGCTTAATGTGGCCAGTCACCGTCCTCTGATGCAAATGGTCACTTTGTGAGCAGAGAATGGACGCTGCTCTGGCCCAGCGGGTCGGTGGGCACTAACAGCCTTTTAGCATGACTTCAATAGCACAGGTCATTCACCACTTTACACTGCAGCACCACAGTGTTTCTCCTTCTGAGAGCAGAGGGAGACAGAATCTAGTTTGATACAGTCGGTGGTTGTTGTGTTAATAAACATTATGCAAAGCCTTTTTTTTTTTTTTTTTTAAATAAATCTCTTAATGTGAAGCGTCGTCCCTTCCAGCCGTGATTCTGCCTCAGTTTAAATTCAATCTTTCTCTTGATAATGATTTTTCTTATCTGATGCAGCATTGTCTGCTCCCTACATTCAGCGAGGATCCATTTTTTTATTGTAAAAATGGCCTCATTTAAAGCCCTTGGTAACAAGTCGGAGAGTCCGTGCCTTTGTCTTCACCCCATGAAAGGCTCTTGAAAGACGGTTATGAGCTGAAGCCAAAGCTGCAGACATAGAACTGGGCCGGGCTGATAACGGACTTGTGCACAATGCGTTTGTTTGTTTGCTTTCAATCCTTTTGGATGCACATAACGCCGTGGTCGGTTTATTTTTGTCTTGAGGAACTTAAACTTAATCAGAGACGTGTGTTCGGAGGATGTGGAACATGTGTATTTTACCGTCTTCCTCTGCTCAGCGTGAAACTCTCGTCCCCTCCTCCACTCTCCCTCCTCTCTACCATACCATGTGTATGTAAGAAACAGTAAACACTCATTACATTGTCTCTCAGTCACATGAATACCTCCATCATTTATCCAGCCACTGCCACTATAGACACAGAACCACACAATACTTTCCGTAATCGTTTAAAGACACGTTTTCGTTATCTCTTTGTCATGAAAGTCATTGTTCACGTAAGAACATTCCTTAATTTCAGCTTCTGCATAGTGTTCTGCTTTTCTCCGTCTTATTACATATTTAACTGAATGGGCTGTTTTGTTTTTTTTAACCATTGTTCAGACAAAACAAAAGTGATTTGAAGACGTCACTTCGGGGCTTCAGGAAATTGCGATTGCCATTTTTCATAGTTTTCTGACATCTGGACATCAACAAAACAATGAATCGCTTCATCGGCAAAATAATTGCATATTAATTAATAATGAAAATCGTTGCCTGCAGCACAAGTGGGGACAGAGGGGATTTGGGGGACAGTGCAGTCTGAGAAAAACTGAAAAACTCAGAACTCGCTGAATTAAAAAAAAAACTGCCTGACTGATGAAAGAGTTCGATTAGTCCCCCACAGTTTTACACCCGTTCGACACGGTGCTAATAATTTATTATTGATGAAATGAGGAAAATGTTTGCACCATATTAAACATGTAGGAATTCATAATATATGTGTTGCGCTTTTTAGAAATCAAAACATTCACATAGAGGCTGTGATGGCTGCAGAGCAAGATGTTAGGAAACACCTTCCATTAGTCAAGTTCCATAGTCGGAGTGTTACGTCAGTGTGAAGTGATAAATACTGTTTACGACAAAAACTGGAGCGCTTCACGGAGCTGAAATGCTTTGTTCTTCAAGTCCAAAGATATAAAGCAAAAACTTTAATAAAACTCTGTGACCACGGTGGTTTGGACGTCTGTCAAGAGACAAACGTTTTTCATTTAATATGAAAAGGAACCCACACATTGTTAATGAATGAGTCTTTGTCTGGGGGTATTTCTGTTCACGCTGTTTGAGTATTCAGGATTTACTTGTTGATAGAGAAACATTAGATTTGATATTTAACACTTGTGCCGGGGTTTCCCATGACCAGCTCTGGTCATGGGAAATTAGATTTAATTACAGGTTTCAGGTATAAGTGTGACTATGAAGATGTTTTTAGGATTATGAACACAATTTTCATTCACCCGTCGGTTTTCTATGCAAGATTGTGCAAAAATCAACCTTCTTTAAAATTTGCAAGGTTGTTTTTCAACATTTTCCTTGATTTCTTGGAGCATAATTCACGGATTTCGATGATAAAACAAACAGGTTGGTTGTGGAGACTGATGTTTATGAATCTTGTGAAACTTGGTGCAGATCTAAACTAACTGGATCTAGATGTTGTGGTTTCAAATGGGAACTGTTGAGCCTTGGCAGAGGTGTGTGCTCTCTGAGAGCCCTTCTGGTTTGATGAAGACTAATCTTCTGCACAGATGTCCGATGAAGATGTCTGAATAAAGTAATTAACTCAATGAGCCTCATCTTCCTCACTTGAACATATGAGCGTATTAAAACATGGATCTGTGTACAGAGAAGATTCTTAGAACCAAACAGGAACATGTTGCTCGTTAGAGATACGTCATCAGTATTATTTCACATATCAAACTGTCTGAGAAACTCTGAATTTTTTAAACTGATTGACTGATCAAAAGCCAAGTTTGATTTCTCCTCCACCGTTTTACATCCTGTACATCTTTAAGATTAAAGAGCTGCATCTCAGGATCACAGCTCCCTACACGCTCCTGTGTCTGTGCTGCTGCTGCTGCTGCTGCTGCTGCTGTCCCTTAATGCAGTGTTTGATCTACGTGCACATATGGTCGCGGCCGTCCCCGTGTGCTTTAATGAGTTTGAAACCTGTTCCTGCGTTCATGTATCTGCATATGAATCATGTACGTGTCTGAATCATCATCATACATAGGCGTCGTTGAAGGAAATTTACATCATCAAGTGTTTTTTAATGTGCAATGTTTCAACCCGGGTGGTTCTCATGTCAAATGTACCGTGAAAGCTGAGTTCAAGAAGCTAATGTTTTCATTGTTGTTTGTGGATTACTGAACCAATGTCCATGAACTTTAGTGGAGCTTATAACTCCCCCTGCAACTCTCCTTCATTCCATAAATTAAATATTCAAAAGTCCTCATTTTTTGTCTGGGATCTATGGACATCCCCAAATTGTGCCTGATGGTTGGGATAGAGAAACCTCTGTGTATAGAAGGACGTATGAATATGAAAGTGAGAATGGGACTTTCACTGTTAAGCCCAGTGAATGGTTGATACTTGAAAAGCATCATATAAACACCGTCCATTTAAGTTCTAACATCTAAAGCTTTCCTGCTGAAACCTTACGAGCTTTAATAAAACGATGCATTAAGTCACAAACACTGTTCCTTTAACACATGTCCAACCTTTTCTCTTATTTCAGTACCGTTCCAGTGACAATTATGGGATTTATCACACGAGCCCAACACAGCCGAACCTGATCCGCCCCGTCGTGCTCTGGTCACAGCAAGACGTTTGCAAATGGCTGAAGAAGCACTGTCCTCACAACTACCTGACCTACGTGGAGGCCTTCTCCCACCACGCCATCACAGGTCACACGGCTAAGATATCCTACAAGAACACACAAAGGGACAAGGAGGGAGAATTACTAATGTAAACCCTCTGCTTTCACCCCCCCACAGGCCGCGCGTTGTTGCGTCTGAACGGGGAGAAGCTGGAGAGGATGGGTTTAGTTCAGGAGACGCTTCGACAGGAGCTGCTGCAACAGGTGCTGCAGCTTCAGGTGCAGGAGGAGGGACGCAACCTGCAGCTGCTCAGCAGAGGTGAGCGTGTGTGTTCACATTTTCTACCACTCTATTCACAAACCTTTCCTTTTGAGGTATAGTTCAGCGTTTTTGGGAAATATATCCACTATCAGGTCTGTACAGTGGATATAGAGCTTCAGGCTGCAAACAGCTTGTCTGGCTCTGGTTCGATCTTTTTGTTTAACTTGTAGAAAAGTGTAAAATCACAGTCGGGTGGTTATATGTTGGATTATTTCTCAGCTGGGATTCGTAACTTCCCTGGTGTCCGCTGTAACTGAGCAGAGCCAAACTTCTTTCAGCTCATAACCTCCGTCTATTCCTGCAGAAAACCTGAACTGAAAACTGGAGTTGGTGATGAACAAATTTAGAAGAGAGTGATGGTGACTTTTCAGGATATAGATGTAACCAAGTTTCATCGAGCTGTAGTTTTCTCTAGAGAAGTTCCAATCCAAGTTTTACCTTCCTCATCCCGATTTTGCGTATTGGCCGATACCGAGTACCGATCCGACGCCAGTGCATTTGCGTCTGGAAACTTTTATAACCTATTTTAACAGCTGAACGCTCCTATACCTGTAAAGTGATGATTACTATCATTGTTGTATGGTTCAGGTTGAACCCTGTGAAGAACACAAAGACAAACACGTCAGTCTTGTATGTGGTCACATCAACATTTAACCTGTGGGACATTCCGAGGGTGAAATGCTTGACATTGCTGACGCTTCTTCTCGGCCGCTCTGAAAAAACGTTTACTTGCCGGTGGCAGTTTCGGTGCAGCTGCTGTTTTTAAGCGAGCAAGATGAAGTAAATTCTTGAAAAAGAAAATTGCAGTTTCATCTGGGTGAAACTAATATTCTTAAAAGAGGTTGGAATTGGATCAGTACACAGATTTGCATACTCTGCGATGTCCGACCCTGCTTCGCCCGCAGTATCTGACGCATTTTCAACGCTGGTATCGGAACATTTCTAGTTTTTTTTCTTGCCCACAAAGCTGACATCAAGGTTTCAGTCTCGTACAGAAGCTGCTCTAATTAATGATGATTTATCTGAGCATGCACCGAGTCACCCACAGGAGCATGTTTCATGTTTTCAGAAAGACAGAAATGAAGTTAAATCTTGACTTCAGCTCCAGTCTGTTAATTAGTGAGCTTCAGAGGAGATGATACTAAACCAGCAGGACAGATTTACAGTAGGAGAACTTGTGCTGAACTGCTTTTTTTTTATTAATGTTTTCTCTCTCATGCAGGTTCCTTTGGAAAGATATCATAGTCTGACGGCTGGACGGAGGGGACGCTGTGGATTTACTGGATATATGGAAACAAAAAAACTCAACTGTGAATCACACTCGAGTGACATCCTGACTTTTATATGAAACGGAAGTCGGAGGCTTTTCATTCACCGTGTGCACGACGAGCAGACGTCATCCTCATGGACGGACTGGGAGCTGTGGAGGAAAAAAGCACCATGACAATCTGTTTCGTCAATTTATCTCTCTTCTCTGTGGTTGAATACAGTGACTAATCCTCTCTCTCTCTCTCTCTCTCTCTCTCTCTCTCTCTCTCTCTCTCTCTCTCTCTCTCTCTCTGTGTCTCTCTCTCGCTCTCTCTCTCCTTGAAACTTTTTTAAATGTCAGAAAAAAGGACAAATAAATAAATAAAAACATCAATGCCTTTATTTTTATTGGTTTTATTTTGGCAAATTCTCTCTCAGAGGTCAGAAATGTGTGGAATATATGGAAGCCCATTTCTGCCACTTTAAAATTCTGTAAGTAGGGTTAGGGGGTAGGCTAACCCTAACCCCTAACCCTATAATGACAAACTTTAAAACTTAAAAAATGTATAATGAATTTAAAACGAAGGACTACCCAACTCAAAACAATGACGTAGTAACTCAAAATAATGACCTCATATCTTGAAATGACAGAAGCTGCTTTTGATGATGTTTCTAACACACAACAAAGGCAAAAAGAAACAAAGGATACAAATCTCAGTGGTGAGATACACGTAGAAGACACAGATGAAGATGTCAAAAGAGCTTCTGACGATAAATCTGTGTTCTTTATGTTCTTTAATCAAAAAACACGTGATCTCTGCAGCGGGGACGATTCTGTACGTCCTGCTGCTCCAGCTCTCTTGTTGTGAACGTGTCCGAGCCGAGAATCTCCTGCTGCGATGTTCACGTGTTAAAGGCAAAGGAGTTCATACATCTTTCTCAAAATAATGACTTTTTAATCTCTATTTGATTTACTGTCGCAGTTATGACTCTAATCTCATCATTTTGATTTGCTATCTCATAATTAGGACATTTTAATCTCACAATTTTGATTTACAGTCTCATAATAACAAACTTTTTAGTCTCTTAATTTGATTTGCTATCGTAATTATGACTTCTTAATCTCATAATTCAGATTTTCTATTTTATAATTATCAGCTTTTAACGTCATAATTTGATTTTACATCATAATTACGATTTTTTAATCTCATACTTTTAATTCACTATCACGTTTATTCCTCCTCAATCTCTTAATCTGATTTACTATCATAAATCTGACTTTTTAAACTCATCATTTTGATTTTGCATCCATCAGTTTTTTTCCCTCTCACTGGCGGAAATGAGCTTCCACAGTTTCCCCCTTCACAGAGGCGGTGGGGACACGTGATGTTTGAACTACATTACCCACAATCCCTCCGCTCCGGTAACCAGGAATCGTCCATGGCTCTGACCGGCAGATGCCGGCTCCGAGGTCGCGGGATCCCCATGGAAACGGAGTTCGGGAGAATAATGTCGTCCCGCTCGGACAGGTTTGATGCTGGGGATGATTGTAACATGTGTTTGGGTTCGATTCCCTGTAGAGATCCTTTCTATTGACTCCGCGGCAGCAGCGTGTTGATGCTGTGCCGCTGACACACCGAGTCCTGTCAGCTGCAAACACTGAGTCCATGTGACAGGTCTCTTCTCTAATATTAATAACTATAATAATAATGATAATAATAATGATAACAATAGCATGAGGCGTAAAGTCGGTGTGTTTCATGTTGGGACTGGACGGCGGATGCAGATTCATCCATGCGTCAAACCGCGCAGGTCCAAGGAAGCAGCTGATGTTGTTGCGTCACGCGAACGAGAAACCACGAGATTATCCAAATCAAATTCAAACAATGTGAAATAAAAACACCAATATTTACAGTTTTCAATCTGTTAAGATACATCTTATTCTTTATACAGTAACTATATAGAATAATTCAAAGTAGCCTAAAATGTGTAAAAGTTGTATTTTCGACCCTTAAATTTCTGTTAAATATGATGACTCATCCATCCTCCTTTTATTCATGTTCAGTTGTGATAGAAGTATATTTATGTGCTTAAGTGTGTAATATTCAAGTAAAAGTAACACTATAGAATATTCCATTATATGTACTCAGTGTTATATATCTAATATATATATATTTATATGCAATAATTAAATGTTGTAGTTTGGGACTTATTGGATCAATGAATATATAAAAATGCTTCATGGCTTTTGTCTGTATTATTCATTTCTACAAAGTAACTACAGTTTTAGTAAATGTCGTTAATATTCCTCTGTGAGATGTGTAGTAGAAGTTTAAAGAAGCAGGAAATGGAGATACTAAAGTACAAGTACTTCAAAACCATTCTTAAATCCAGTACTTAGTTAGCAAACAGGACTATTGTACTCAAGCACTTCTTAAAGTACTTCTACTCCACTAGATTAATATTTTACGTCACACATATGATGCATTGTTATAGATTAAGCTCGAGCTACAACGAATGATTATTTTCAATACTGATTATTTAAAATGTCAGAAAATGATGACAAATGCCAAATTTCAGTATCTGAGCAAATGTTTAAACTCAAATATCTTCAGTTTACAATAAAATAACTCAAAGCAGCAAACTGTCTCATTTGAGAATCAGGTCATGTTTGTTATTTTACCTTGAAAAATACTACTTGAGTAAGGTTTTCCATTCAGGACCTTTATTTATAACGGAGCAGTTTTAGAAAAGGAGAAGCTGCTGTTTTTATCTTAAGTAAAAAACCTCAGTGCTTCTTCTTGTCTGTCGTTGTTTGTCTGTACTTTATGAAAAGTTACATCTGCTGCAGGTTTGTCCTGAAACACTCTGACACTCGGAGTTTAAAGTGAGGATTTAAGGATGCAGAGTTTTGTATATTCTACAGATTGTAAAGCTATTTCAAGCCTGTATAAATAAATATGGCTTCAATTGGCTTAGACTTGTACAACAGTAATTAGTGTTAAAAACTGAAATTTCACTCGGCTCAAACAAGAACACGTCTCTGATTCGTCCTCTTCAGAGCTTTAAAGTGATTATTGAGTAAAGAATTAGTCTTTGTCCAATTTCAACTGTATTTTTAATACTATTCAAATATGATTTAATAAGGATTAAAAGTTTAGGTTATTTTTTCAAGCAACAATATCAAATGTTAATGTCAATCACCAAATGATTCCAGCTTCTCTGATGTGATGCTTTTGTTTTTCATGTCGTTCTAAACTGAATAACAAGGAAAAAAGTAGACAAGCGACATTTTCCACAGTTTTCTCGGCTCCGTCACCTGTTTAACTAAGAACACAGTGTGTGTGTGTGTGTGTGTGTGTGTGTGTGTGTGTGTGTGTGTGTGTGTGTGTGTGTGTGTGTGTGTGTGTGTGTGTGTGTGTGTGTGTGTGTGTGTGTGTGTGTGTGTGTGTGTGTGTGTGTGGCTGAAGACTTCCATCCTCTTTCTGATTACAGGAGCATCTATTAATACCAGCCAAGCAGCTCTTTGCTGTCAGTGTTGCAGTGATCCTCTTAGTGTTTGTCCCACACACACACATGAACACACACAGGGAGACAGAGGTAGACGGGCAGAAGAGGAGGACGCGTGGAGAGGAGAGAAGAAGTCAGATTTGTTTCGATTGTTTGGCCTCCGCAGAGAGTTTAGGCAGAAGCAGCTGTAATTTGCACACGTGCGCCGCTTTCGCTCGGTGTTATTACTGAGGGCTGTTGTTTGGGGCGAGGTTGCCACGGTGACAGGCGAGCTGGACGGTAGGAGGTTGTCGTCCGAAGCAGACATGACTCTGCTGGACGGCACAGGAGCCAGGATCTCTGGCTGCTGGTCGCTGAGGTCAGACTGCAGGTAGGATCGGACTGTTTGTGTTGTTGTTGTTGTTCTCTCTCAGTGCACAGTGCACACACAGACACACACACTGTGGATGTGCGCGTGTGTGTGTGTGCGCGTGTTTGCCCTAAATAGTCTCTAAACAGGGTTTGCATAGAGGTCAGAGGAAGTGCAGGATGTGGGTTATGCTTGCAGGGATTTGTGCAGTGTTGTATTTGTACAACACTGCCTCAGAGGTTTTCTCTGTAGTGTGTCATCACTGAACAAACATTTTGAGACTGCAAAATGCAAAACAGTCATCAGCCCCCCCCCCCCCTCCCTCCCTCCCTCCCTCCCTCCCATTTACGGTTTGTCTGGTTTTGTGTGCGTATTTGTAGTCGTCGTGTATCGTGTGAACGAGCAGAGTTACTAATTACAGCCGGCGGGAGCAGAGTCCCTGAATGTGTCTCCAGAGGGTGTGACGCAAAAAGCTGAGCTGACTTTTATATCTTCTGTAGTAAACAGTGGTGTGAGTCAGATCTTAATTACAGTCATCAACACTGTGATGAGCAGGTCCGAGAATTAAACAGCAGCTTCGACTCTGTGAAGGAAACAGGAAGAAGATGAACAAGTATGACAGCACATTTACATTTTCATGTGTTATCAGGGAAATGTTTGAGTCATAAAAGTATGAAATACAGAGAAATATTATATATATACACACACACATACACATAAGTATTCATGCATTAATGTTGAGGCAGAAACCATGAAATATTTGCCATAAACACAATCAATCAATCAATCAGCTATTAAAACAGTTTCTGATAAATCTATTGATAATTGACTTAAAATGGTTTTATTCTCTGCTTTGTGTCATATTTCCTGGGTTTAGAATCTAGAATCTTGAAAGATACATGTAGTGGAGTAAATATAGAATAGTATAATAATAATAATAATAATAATAATAATAATAATAATAATAATAATGTGGGACTTCAGGCTGTGGGACATCAGGCTGTGGGACATCAGGCTGTGGGACGTCAGGCTGTGGGACTTCAGGCTGTGGGACTTTAGGTTGTGGGACTTCAGGCTGTGGGACTTTAGGCTGTGGGACTTTAGGCTGTGGGACATCAGGCTGTGGGACTTTAGGCTGTGGGACTCTCAGGCTGTGGGACTTCAGGCTGTGGGACTTTAGGCTGTGGGACATCAGGCTGTGGGACATCAGGCTGTGGGACTTTAGGCTGTGGGACTCTCAGGCTGGGGGACTTCAGGCTGTGGGATTTCAGGCTGTGGGACATCAGGCTCTGGGACTCTCAGGCTGTGGGACTTTAGGCTGTGGGACTTTAGGCTGTGGGACTTCAGGCTGTGGGACTTTAGGCTGTGGGACTTTAGGCTGTGGGACTTCAGGCTGTGGGACATCAGGCTGTGGGACTTTAGGCTGTGGGACTCTCAGGCTGTGGGACTTCAGGCTGTGGGACTTTAGGCTGTGGGACATCAGACTGTGGGACTTTAGGCTGTGGGACTTTAGACTGTGGGACTTCAGGCTGTGGGACTTTAGGCTGTGGGACTTTAGGCTGTGGGACTCTCAGGCTGTGGGAGTTCAGGCTGTGGGAGTTCAGGTTGGGGGACTTCAGGCTGTGGGACATCAGGCTGGGGGACATCAGGCTGTGGGACATCAGGTTGTGGGACATCAGGCTGGGGGACATCAGGCTGTGGGACTCTCAGGCTGTGGGACTTCAGGCTGTGGGACTCTCAGGCTGTGGGACTTCAGGCTCTGGGACTTCAGGCTGTGGGACTCTCAGGCTGTGGGACTTTAGGCTCTGGGACATCAGGCTGTGGGACTCTCAGGCTGTGGGACTCTCAGGCTGTGGGACATCAGGCTGTAACCTGTCCTGCTGTTTGCTGTGTTTTTCCTGCAGTGGCAGTGGGGAGGACTCGTTGGACCGGCTGCTGCCCCCCCCCGGGGCCCCTCGCAGGAAGAGCACCACCTCCCTCAGCACAACGGAGCCTCCTCTGCTGCGCACAAGCACACGCACCATCTACACCGCCGGCCGACCTCCCTGGTATGACGAGCACGGAGCTCAGTCAAAAGACGCCTTTGTCATCGGTAGGACACTCACTGGTTTTACTGGTTTTACTCACAGTTTCTTTCACTCCCTTCCAGTTGAGCTGCAGAAGCTGCCCTCACATCCTTATTTCACCCATGAACACCTTACTGCAAGCGCACGTGCACACTTCCTATTAGATGCACCCTGAAAAGCAAACGTAATGGGCCTTTGAAACGTGTGTCTCTCGTGGCTCTGCAGGCTTGTGTGGGGGCAGCGCCTCAGGAAAGACCACCGTGGCCAATAAGATCATCGAGGCTCTGGATGTGCCGTGGGTCGTGCTGTTGTCTATGGACTCTTTCTACAAGGTGAGAGTCACAGTTCTCTGTCTTTTTACTTCCACCAGGTTTGTTTGGTTGTTAGCTGGATTATGCTAAAACCATCAGCAACCATGAAACCTGCTGGAAGGATGCCATATGGGTCAGGGAAGAACCCATTACATTGAGCTGCTGTGGTCATAACCAAGTTTTCCCCAAAATGTCAAACTTCCCCTTTGAATTCTTCAAACCTTCTTTATCAACAACGTCCCTGTGAACCTGAGCGTGAACCTGCTGCGTGTTCCAGGTTCTATCTCCAGAGGAACAGACCCTGGCGGCGAGCAACGACTACAACTTCGATCACCCCGGGGCGTTTGACTTCGAGCTGCTGGAGGCCACCCTCAGGAAACTGAAGCAAGGCCGGAGTGTGAAGATCCCGGTGTACGACTTCAACACGCACGGACGGCAGAAGGACTGGGTGAGTTCTCCTTCCTGCGGAGAAACTTCTCAGTGATGATTTGAACTGGGTTCACTTTTTCCTCCGTAAACATGTTTTCCCTCATAAACTAATTTCTCAAAGTGAAACTCTGCGGCTTTAATCTTTTAAAACTGACTCTTCCTGCTGCAGCGTTCTTGCTTTGAACTCTCCTCTTCCTCCTCTTCCTCCTCTTCCTGCAGAAAAATGTTTACGGTGCCAGCGTAATTATATTTGAAGGAATTATGTCTTTCGCGGACAAAGAGCTCCTTCAGGTAAGCCGTTGTGTTTTCTGTTTGAACAAATCCTTGTGTGGGGCTAAGTCCTCATCAGCAGGGATTGTTTGAGTGAATATTGCTCTTGCTCTTCCCACCTGCAGCTCCTGGATATGAAAATCTTTGTGGACACAGACTCGGACATTCGACTGGTCCGCCGGCTCCGCAGGGACATCACAGAGCGCGGGCGGGACATCGAAGGCGTCATCAAGCAGTACAACAAGTTTGTGAAGCCGGCCTTTGAGCAGTACATCGAGCCGACCATGAGGCTGGCGGATATCGTCGTGCCAAGAGGCGAGAAGAGATTTCCTCACTTTTCATATATACGGAGAACTCAGCAGCAAACATCTCTCACTGTGTGTTTCATTGTTCTTCCTCTACCAGGTGGAGGGAATATGGTGGCCATCGATCTTATAGTCCAGCATGTTCACAGCCAGCTGGAGGAGGTGAGGGGCAGAAACACAGACCGTGCAGGGGAGGGAGGGTGGCGCCACCATGTGTCCGAAAGGCGTAACACACAGACAGGAAGAGAAACACTAAACTGTCCAATAACCTGAAATCAGAGCTTCTGCAGTTAAACAATTTTGTCTTTAAAGTCTGGTGATCATATTGTAACAGGGTTTCGTCAGGGTCATAAAAAAGCCTTAAAAAGTTAGATATGTTAAAATATCATGAGCTAAGTCTTAAATCAGGAGTATAAAGAATTAACAATGACAAATATCAGCAGCCTTATCATTTACAATCCTTTAATTCTTCTGACTATTGTATTGTCCTTCTCTTTATGCAGCGTGAGCTCAGTGTCAGGTACGCTGATCCACATTCTCACTTTGCCTTCTGTGACTTTGGTTTTTCTTATTGTATCTCTGGTCTCTCTGGTTTTTCGTCTTTTGAGTTGACTGACTGGGTCTCTGTGATACTTCTCCGTCGTATTAAAGTCAAACTGCCTCATTTGACCAGCGAGTGAATCCGTGTTGATCTGAACAAGCCGTCCTCTGTCCTCAGGGCTCTGCTGGCCTCGGCTCAGCAGACGCAGCCTCTGCCTCAGACGCTCAGCGTGTTGGAGAGCACGCCGCAGGTCCGAGGCCTGCACACCATCATCAGGTGAGCTGAGCTCCTCTGCAGCTTTCTGTCCATGCAACAGCTCCATCATTTTATTTTTTCGCTCTACCGCAGGAACCAGGAAACCACTCGAGACGAGTTCATCTTCTACTCAAAGAGATTAATGCGGCTGCTGATAGAACATTCTCTCACTTTTCTACCATCTCAGGTACTTTTGAACGTTTACCTGGTTAATATCAATGTTTTTGTGTTAAAAATCGATCACATAACTCGTCCTGCACCACCTCACTTCACTATGTGAAACGTTTTCTTAATTTTAGGTAATTATCACGTGTGTCTGCAGTTCCCCCTCAGCTCCGCAGAGTTTTACAGCCTCTGTCAGGTCGTTAATGTGCTTCACTTAACTCGACTGTTGTGGTTTAGTCTCGCTGATCTAATTGTTTTAAAACTGGAGCTGTCAGCTTTTTAATGAAAAGGCTCTGATGCTCCAACTGTACCAACCCTGCTCTCCTCCAAATGGCAGATTGACAAAATCAGCAGCGTTTAGCAGTTTTCTCTCAGGTGTCGCCTGAGCCCAAAAAACACAGCTGAAGTTTCCATCCGTGAAATCAATCATACTGTGGGAGGAAGCAGGAGAATCTGGAAAAAAAACAGATACAGTTTTTCTGTCAGCCGTTAAATGTGCATTGTGTTTGTTTAAGTCTGTTAAAACTCTTTTGTTGTGCTAACAGGCGTGTGTAGTCCAGACTCCACAGGGCCAGGAGTACCAGGGCCGGAGCTACAACGGCAGAGGGGTGAGTGATGCTCTTTGTTTTACAAGGTCTTGTTAACTCCCAGTCGAGTGTGTCCTCAGGGTGTTTGTCATCACGTCCGTCCCCACAGATCACCGGTGTGTCCATCCTGCGGGCAGGAGAGACCATGGAGCCCGCCCTGAGGGCCGTGTGCAAGGACGTCCGCATCGGCAAGATCCTCATCCAGACCAACCTCGACTCAGGCGAACCAGAGGTAGATAAAAAGATCACATTCGGTGCTAAATATCTTTACTGTCCTCAAGACGCTAATGTGTGTTACATGTTTCACACTAAAAAAATCACAATCCCACATAAAAGATGAAAATGTTTTGATTCTTTTCTTGTTTTGTTTTTTTCATTCTTCCACATGATGTGTCTCCGTGGTAACTACCCTTCCTGATTTTGTAACCATGGTAACCTGTCTCCTCCTCTCTGGCCTCGCCAGCTGCATTACCTGCGTCTGCCCAAAGACATCAGTGAAGATCATGTCATCCTAATGGACAGCACAGTGTCCACCGGCGCTGCTGCCATGATGGCAGTCCGAGTCCTGTTGGTGGGTGCAGATTAACATCATTACTCGTCAGTAAGAACAGGAGCCCTCACCTCTTTGTTCTGTCCTGGTGACGGCTGATTAGCTCCTGTTCTGCAGAGAGAAATGTCAAATCATTTCTTCCCTTTCTGCTTTAATCATCCTCCTGATAATGATAATAATGATGAAGCAGGTATTTACAGTTGTCCCTGTGTGTGTGTGTGTGTGTGTGTGTGTGTGTGTGTGTGTGTGTGTGTGTGTGTGTGTGTGTGTGTGTGTGTGTGTGTGTGTGTGTGTGTGTGTGTGTGTGTGTGTGTGTGTGTGTGTGTGTGTGTGTGTGCGGCTGAGCAGGATCACGAGGTGCAAGAGGAGAAGATCATGTTGGTGTCGCTGTTGATGGCAGAGCTCGGGGTTCACTCTGTAGCCTACGCCTTCCCCAAGGTGAAGATCATCACCACGGCTGTGGACAAGAGTCTGGACGATAATTTACATGTAATTCCTGGTATCGGTAAGACAACAGATGCTCAAACTCACTCTTTAACTTACTACACAGCAGAATCAGAGCACATCTGTCACACAGTTTGTCCGAAGTGGAACTAATTTGCCTGTTTCAAGTCTCTTAGCCTTGGAAGAACTTTGTATAAAAGTCAAGTCATGAGGTTTTCAGCTTACACAACTGTTTTAGTTTTATCCAGGAAATAAAAAATCACCAGGGTGTTCTCCGCAGCTGACAGAAAACAAACATCTGTGTTTCGAGCCGACAGATTTCATTTCATGTCTCAGCAGATTCTAATTTTATGCTTGTGTCACTTCAGACTCGAGTCAAACTCTCCTCTCGATCACTTCTGTGACTAAACGGCACAATATCAGATCCACCAGTCTCTTCTCTGTGGACACAGATAGTTACATTAAGATGAATATTTAATGTAGCATGTGATATAAATATATTCTTCTGTTTGGGAATCAATCATAAATCAATTATTATGTATTCTAGTTATGTTTTTTTATTTTTTTCTTCATACACAGTGTGTCTGACCCCCACTGTCGTGTGTTTTTAGGGGACTTTGGGGACCGGTACTTTGGGACGGACGGGTTGGACACCTGGAGCGATGAGGAGGACGGAGACCAGCCGTCGCACTGACTCAAGCGTCCGTGAGCCTCCGTGAAAGAAAATACAAACTCTACTTGAAAACTTCTCTCGTTGCTCAGCAGTCACATTCACTTTCCTGTGCACTGTACGGGAACTTTTATACTGTGTACGCATGAGGGATGTTTTGCTCTCAGAGGATCACACAGGTCAAACAGTGCCATTACCTTCGAGGTACAATAATGCAACAACAACAATATGCTTATACACTAAATTAATTCATTCTGGACTGAGTTGCACCATAGACTGTAAATAAAGAAGTGGAAGTTGTGAATATTGCAGCCAACCACCAGATGGCGATGTGGATGCTTTGGCTTCACTTTTGGGAGCTGTCATATCTTGCATCTTTACTCACAGTGAATATGGTTTGCAGCAGGTTTTCTTTTCATAAATCCAGGAAGTATTAGTTAGTGGTTTATTCAATGAGGGTGCACCATTAAAACTTAAGGAATATTGTGACTAGTTAGGACTCGAGTAAAGTGTGTATGTGCTCTGTCTGTGTGCTTTGAGCTAGCATCATGCTGACATGGTGTAAATCTGTGAAACTTGAATGTAATGTTTCTATATGAAGTGAACTTGAGCTACTGTACGACGACGCTGTGTTTAAGTTTTAGGAATCGCTGGTGCAACCTGCTTATGAAAATGTTCTCAGGCCTTGTCTGCACTACTGTGGATATTTTTTGAACATAAGCTTTCACTTCTTTCACTTTTTGTTTTTTTAAAAAGAAATCTCCGACCACATGACCTTTGTCCAAAAATCACAAAAAACGATCACAAACGTTCCAACAAGCACGCCGAGCCACTAGGTGGCGATAAAACCACAAAGCTGTTACACAGAAACAGAAATTTTTATTTGCAATTTTGCATTAGTGTGGACAGAGGCTCTATCACACTTTAAAATAATGAACTCACAGTCAAATAGTTGTCAGACATGTTATACTATCATATATTTAAAAGGGAAACTATCACTTTCAATATAATCGACTTCTTACAGGTTAACACTTGTGGAAAACGCCCAGTGAGCATATTGCAAATCTTAAATTCAGGGTGTGAAGAAGGATTCAGAGAGATTATATTCAGGGTTTAGTTTTCAGAGCTCACTGCCTCGTTCCACACCCTTTGGGAAAAATGAGGTGCGGCCATTATAAATATATGAACTGATCATGGGAGGTGTGATTCTCAGTGGGAGGTCACGGACTGTCACATGATTCTTTCCCATGCTCCTCTGACTCTCAGGTTCAGACCCAGGCCACCTTGCCTCCCTCTCTGCTGCACCTTAAAGCCTGAAGGGGTCAGTACAGCTCCCTCTTAGCGTCTCTGTGATTCAGAGTGTGTGAGGAGTCTGTGTCTTTGACTCCACGTAGGAACGCACACGGACTCACCTGCATCACTTCTGTTGCACAAGTTCAAATAATGCTGATGTGATGTGGCGAGAGGCGGATTTTTTTTGCAGAAATAGAAACGTCCCTGTGGTTCTTGGGTTCTTGGGTTTGCACCAAACGAGCTGACGCAGACTGCAACTGTGGTGACGCCCGGTCAGAAACATGTAAGGTGGAGATGTCGATGTCATTTCAGGTTACACGTTGAGCAGTAAAAAAAAACCTTGAGCCTCTGAGTTTCTGCTCCCTCTTGTGTTCTCACTGTTGACTCCACACACACACACACACACACACACACACACACACACACACACACACACACACACACACACACACAGACACACACAGGCCTCATGATGCCTGTTAGAAGACGGAGGCTGGTAATGATATTATTCCCTGGCCAGTTTGTGACCTTATGCTCAGTATTATCTCGTCTGTAAAATTGCTCCTGTGATTCTTTTACTGACTCTGACAATAACATCCATGTCATCAACCCTCTCAACCATTGTAGCTGTGAATGTTTCCTCGTCCTCACACCTGCAGCATCTTCTGCTCCTACATGTGTGTTTTATTCTGTGTGTGTGTGTGTGTGTGTGTGTGTGCGTGTGACCGCTCCTCGCCGAGCGGGTGACACTGTGATCACGGATGTCATACGACGCACACTGTATTCTCCAAGACAGCAGAAGACTCGCTCGCCCATGTGACTGCTGCTGCCTCAAGGTTAACCTGTTACCATGGAGACAGGCCCGCCAATGAAAATTCAGCAGACGGTTGCGATGTTGACTGCAAGCTTTTTGTTTTAAGGGGTGACCTATTTTTTTTTTCTCCTTCCTCCCCCCCACCCCCCTTACTCAGACGCAGACCCCCACTACACATGAGCACGTGCACACAGACATTCATACAGATGGAAAAGAAAAACATGGGAAGGCCACACACACACACACACACAAAGGTTGTAAGGTTGCACACAAAAGAAACAGCCTCAGATCTTACATAACACATGAAAATATATATTAAAATGACACACTTTAAAGATCTTTTCTCATTTAATCCTAAGAATAGAAGTATAGAGGTTTTTCTTTCCTTTCATAGGACTGAACGAATATCGAGAGGCAGCTTTTCAGATCAGAAGAAAAGGTTTAAATTAGAAAGAAAGTCTTTCTGTAGTCGACGGCAAAGTGAACTCTGCGGAATTCTGCCTCCTCTCCGTTTTTAATAACTATGAGATAAAGCGAGCGTTTGTTTTTTTAAAGTGCCACTTTATTACAAAAGTATAAACTTGACTGACATTTCATGAATAGTAATCTTGATATAAAACATTACAATCTTTTGCACTTAGCACTTAATTACACGCTGTTGGAGTACAAGACCCTGTAGTCTGAATAGCAAACACACAACATTAGCTGCCACATTTAACTTAGCTGGGTTTTCCAAAAACAAAAAAATAAAAAACCAAAACAGAAACACTCCGGAGCTTCGTGGCTTCAAAAAACAACAAACAGAAATACACTGAAATTTTTACATTTGCAGCTGTTTTGCAGTTTGTGTCACAAGATAAGTCATTCCAAAACACAAGTAAAACGTAATAGAAAAAGATAGATTTCTTGACACTGATGATATATTTATTATTCTTTCTCTTTTGTAATGTACATACACGTTGCATCAACATACAGTATAATCACATTGTTTTCTGGGGGATATTTGGTCAAATGAACTCGTCGTTTATACCCTCCAGGATTTTTGGGATGTACATTTTTTTTTCCGTGTGTGTGTCTCATCCTCACGGTGAAGCTTTGCCTCGCAGCGAAAACCTTTTGGCTTCACACTTTTGTCAATATCTGCAATATTCTTTTAATTTTTTTTTTCAACACTGATAACAGAGAGGAGAGAGAGGGTCCGTCGATGGAGTGATGACGAGACGCTTTTGCTAATACACATCAGTTCTACTGTAGCTTTTTCCGAGCTGCACTATGGTGAAACCCAGAGCAGATTCATATGAGCACAGGGCGAGGGGACGATGAAGATGGACGGTCCACAGGTATGAGGACTGAGCGGAGGGGAGGGTTGGTGGGTGTTGAGTGGACTGTCTCCATGTTTAGGACTCCAGCAGTGCGCTTTAGTCTTGTTTCATCTGTACTGTTTGTGTGTGTGTGTGTGTGTGTGTGTGTCTGTGTGTGTGTTGCGTTCGCAGGAGGAGAGAAAGTCAACCCTCCTCTCTGCTGCACAGAGTCCCGCCGAGCCAAAGACTTCCTTCATCTAACTGGCTTTGTGCTCTACAGAGAAATAAAGCAACACGCTAAAGAAAATGAACAACCAACGACAATAGAAAATAAAAAACATTCATATAGAGGTACCACATGACAGTGCTTTGATTTTTTGTTAGGGTTTTTTTAAAACATTTTTCAGCATGCAACTTGTAGCAGGCAAAGTGCAGAAACAGGATCGACAAAGTAAAACACTTCATTTACAGACGGCAGTGGAGAAAGTGTTCAGTCCACGTTGGAGGAAACAAAACATGAGGGAAGTATCTGGTTGTTTCTTTTAAAACATGAAAATGGTCTAAATTAGTTGAAGCCTTTAGGAGAAATGCAAAATGTGTGCAATTTTTTTTTCTTATAATACTCTTATAATTGTTTCTCTTGGTCCCTGAGCTTTCAAGTATTTTTTTGATTAGTAATTCATTCCATTATATCGTTTAAATTCCATCCTGAACCACATCTTGACCAACTACAGGGAATCCCTGTGCAGGAAGTGCTACCAAACGATTTCACTCAACGCTGTGCCATTTCCCAAAATAAAAGTCCTGCTCGGACCAGATAAGTGATTATTTTTACCCGCGAGAATTGAGGAAGAATTTAGGCTTTTTACTTTATTGTGCTTTGCACATATGTCTCAGTGAAATACAAGTGCTACTGTTACCAACAGATTGCTCTGCGATGGTCTTGTGCTCATTTATTATTCACTACCTTTGGATTCCTTATAAGGTTTATAGACTGGACTTTGTATTCAGCCCAGGTCATAACAGGTCGACATTACTGCCCCGAGGCCTCTGGAGCCTGTGAAAGGCCTGAAGTTATGACTTGAATGTAAACAGTATGTGTGGGGGAGCATGACAGGGGCTCAGCCGTCACTCCGCGTGGTGTTCGCTCAGCTCCTTGTGTTGGAAGGATAGGGGGGGGGTGGGGGTCACAGTGCAGCTGCCGCCTCAGAGCCCCGTTACATACATCTCCATGCCGTCGTTGAAGGTGAAAATGGTGGTGGTGCTGGAGGTGGCGGAGCCCTGCTTCAGGTCGCCGATGCTCTCGTACAGGTTCTCCCCCGGCAGCAGCAGGGCTTTGGCAGGCAGGTGCTGTAACTTGGGGGTCTGCTGCGTGGGCGGCGGTGGAGGGGGCTGCTGCTGCTGCAAGGGCTGCTGGGCTTTCTTCCTCCTCGGCCGCAGGGTGGCGCACGTGTTGGGGGGTCGCTCTCGCTTCCAGCCACCTCCACCTTCCATGTGCTCATAGGACGGGTCGTACTCCTCGGTCCCGATGGACTCATAGCAGTGGTCGTCGAGGGGCCCTCCGATGGCTTTGCCCTCCAGAGGGGCCCAGGTCTGGGGTTTGACCACGACACTAAACCCCCCATCCCGATCACCACGACCTAAGGTCCGGAAGCCGGGATTGGCTGGAGGAGACCCCGGCACGGCTCTCTTCTTCTTTCCTGTTTTGCAAACCTTGGAGTACATCTCAGCCACCTGCAGTCAGACAACATTACGGAGATTATGGACTGTGAAAAGGACTTTGAATGAATAGTTCAACATTTCAGGGAAAACACTATTAACTGTCTTGCTGAGAGTTTGATGAGAGACCTGACTTTCCATCATATATCTCTCCATCATGGAGCTGCAGATGTTTAGTTTAACATAAAGAGCAAAGTGTAGTAGTTAGATTTTGTGAGCTTTGTACAGAGCCAGGCTTGCTTTTTGCCCTTTCTCTGCTAAGCTAAGCTAATCATCCGCTGGCTTCATATTTCAATTGACAGACAGGAGAGTGGTGTGAATCTTCTCATCCAATATCTAAGTATATTTTCCCAAAACACTGAATTATTCCTTTAACCTCTTCACTCCCAATGATCCAACGATTTCACATGTACAAATCTGTGCATCGAAGCATTGTTTGAATCCACAACTATTGATTTAATTTCCAGTAAAGATAAAATGTTTTTAAAGATGAAAAACAACTTCAAGATAATTTCCAATGAAATGTGTATAGATGAAGAACCAGAAATCCAGAAATTTACATTTGATCTTATTCAGGCAACATATAAACACTGAAATATTTAATATCGCCCCAGTTTGTTCCTCTCAATACATAAATGGTATGAACGCCATGTTTTGTTTGACTATAACATTTTAGAAACAAACAATAATAGAAACAAATGATAAAACTTCAGTTTGGTTCTAGTCGCATAAAAAGAACATATAAGAGGAGTAACATTGCTCTGTAAATAAAAATGGATGACGCTTCTGCTTCAGCCAAAATCTGAATATGATCACTACCATCTAGACAATTTGGAGCCAGAGTTTGTGCCGTGGTGATCGGGGGTTGGAGCCTCGTTAGCGACGTTTCACCAACGCACACACTCGACCAATCGTGAGTCAGACTCAGCTGTCAATCTTTTCACTGTGTTTTTAGAGCGTAACTAAACTTACCAAAAAAATTTACTCTTGAACAAACAGCAATGTGATAACTGCTTAAAATGTAAAATACCATCTTTGAGGCAAAAAAAACTATTTTTACGTGTAGTTTTACTTTTTATTGATGTCCCATCATATAACATGGAGGAGGTGGGTTTTATGACCTATACTGCGGGGGTCATGTCGTCCATTTTTATTTACAGTATTGTCACTTAAGCTGTGGCTTAACTCTGGGACTTCAAAACTGGTGTTTTATCCAACATTAAAAAAACGATTTAATTATAAATTTAACTGGTGACATCGGGAACATGGAGCTTCAAGAAAATAATGTAATAAAACAACAGACAGGTTGATGCACAGACTGAAGCGTCCTCGCTCACCGCGGCAGCAGACGGTTGTAAATTCTCCAGCGTCTGAGCCCCCAACGGGCCCAGGGCTTTATTCTGCAGCAGGAGCAACTCCTCTTCCTCGGGAGGCTTCCAGATGTACTGCTCGCCGTTTCCCATAAACATCACTTCCTGTCAACAGAAGAACAAATTACATCTGGGGCAGCGCCGGTCACGTGTTCATGCGTGACACCAGGCTGACAAATGAGCAAATAAAAGCTGCATTTTTCAAAATACACCTAACGGGGCTGATAGGAAACAAATGATCTGCTTTACATGCAGAGGCGCTGTAGCACGGAGCTGGTGTCAGACGTGTACTGCATGGACTTCATACAGTATTCAATACAGTTTCCCTGGAAGGTGGAGCTACCAGCATGTGCTTGTATTCTGGATGACTCAATTTCAACATGTTGCGTCATCCACAAGAAAGTCAGTGGCGAGCAGCCCTGCGAGCAGACGGTGGTACACATGTAAGCCTGTGAACTGCGCGTGTTGCTGAAGTCGGGTCACAGCAGCCGGCGCGACCCCGCTGACCTCACACGGGGCAGCAAATAGTCTCCCACTGTCACCTGGAGGGGAGCACGGAGCCTTGCAACCACAGCAAACTCAGGCAGCCTGCCTCCGCCCCTGCTGCTGCGAACATGCGGAGGAGGTGACAGTGCCGAGAGGAGAAACACCGCGCTATCACCAACGGCTCGTCGACAAATAAACAACGCTCGCTGCCTGGGCTTCCAAGGAATTTCTGCAGACGCGCACACATCACAACACCGCGCATGATGTAGCGGGTGCAAGGAAAACATTGGCATGGATACACCAGATCGTCTGCAGCATCAACAGGAAATGTGACAGAAACACTCAGAATCCTGCTCCGTGTACCACAACTACAAACTCTGTGTATTCATGTTACACTGTCGAGACTTTTTACTCATGTCCTGAGAAACCTGAGGAACCAGCAACAACCAGAACAGAACCATTCACACCTGATGGGTCAATCATACTGTCACTCTTCACAAGTGTCTCAATTCAGGTGCTGCATCCTTCAGAGGCGACAATTTAAGATTACGATTACGTCACAAGAACTAGACCGTCCACATTCCAAGAATCCTTCAAATACGTCCTTTCATCCCAGAGAAACGAAGGCTCCAACGGGTGGATCCATCCCAGGACATTACAACTGTCTCATCCAACCTCAGCTCTGTTGTTAAGCGACGAACTTGTGACACCGATCACAAAAAGCCTCCATAGATCAGACCCTCTCCTTTCGGGTTCAGCCTTTGAGATTCCTCCAAAAGGATGCAGTCGCCGAATTGAGACACAGCCATGAACTCAGTCTCCTTCTGCTTCCTGTGATTTCATCTCAGACCTCGGGAGAACCACTTGGAACTGAGCGTTTAACTTCCTCTCCCCCTGCAGCCATCATTCCTCAATCCCTTCAACTAATATAAGTGACCACTGAGGTGTTGCTGTCAGAGCTTATTGCAAAGGAAATGTGAAGCTGGAAGCTTTTTTATTTTATGAGTCAAGGTCACCAACATTATGTGTGAACACCGGACCTCATTTCCACAACAGGGGTTTTAATTCTGTGGGAATCAGATAATTGGTAACATGTTAATTACATGTTAATTACACGTTAATAACATGTTTTGGGGACATCCGGGTGGATCCATGGTAGCCTGAGGATTTCCTTAGCTACAGATAAGCCAGGCTAACTCTATCCTGCTACTTTCATTCCATTAATTCTTCGTTTGTTTGTTAGCAGGTTTACGCAAAACCTGCTTAACAGATAAAACAAAATAAACCAAATTAAGATACAACATAATGAATATGAGACACCATCAGTTAAAACAAACAAATTACTCTGAATGGGAAACATTGAACTTGACCAACCTTTGGGAATGATGGGACGCTGAAGGCCTCCACGTTTCTGCGGGGCAACTTTGTGCTGTGAGGGTGTGGCGGAGGAGGGGCGGGATGTGACGGTGGGGCGTGTCGCGGAGGCGGCACCGGCGGCTCAGCCATATCTGTCCCACTGTCCCTCTTTTGGGGCGCCTTGTCTGCCTTCCTCAGCTTCCTGACGCAGGCGTACTCGGCCGCCTCTGGAGGGTGAGGCGGCGTCATGACCTGGGTCTCGGGTTCAGGCAGCCCTCCTTCCACGTCGCCGTCCGGGTCTGGGGGCGCAGGGGTGTTGGCGGGAACGGCCGGAGGGGCCGGAGTGTCCGTCTGTCCGGCCCTGCCTACCATGGCGTAGAGGGCATCGTCAGTACGTGTGGCGGAAGAGCGACGGCCCACCTCTGAGTAAGTGTGCTCTCCGTCTTCTCCAGTCCCAGAAGGGATCTGGGGAAGCTGCCTGCCTTGAGAACGAAGGTCAGAGTTAGACCAGCGGCCGGGCAGCAGCCGCAGGAAGTCCATGCTGGCTGGGCGGCTCTTTTTAGCCGCCTCTGCAAGCCACAGACAGGCTGCCGTTAAAGTCCTAACCATGACCTTCGTAAAGCAGGATTCACGTTAACTCCTCTCGGACTGGACAGTCTGGAAATCTGTCACTGGTCAGAGAAAACCTGGAGCTGACAGTAACAGGGAGCTGACGGAGACGGCTGAAGAGACGCTTCATCCAACTTGGCTTGGTTCCTCTGCAATGGAAGCAGGACAAGTCTGAAGCAGGACATATGCTTCTATTCCTCCAAACCCTCGCAGGCTTCTGTCCCCGTGCCCACAAACGCAGTTCCCTGTTGACTGTCATTGATGGAGCTCCAGGATTTGTCTTGGCTCTGTGATTTTTCTCTTTGAGCGATATGTGCTCAGAAATCCCGACCGAACAGTCCAATGGAAGACGGCTGAGGTGTAAATGTAACGTGAATCCTGTTTCAGGGTCAACTTCTCCTCTATAACGCCCTTGAACTCAACTCCCGAGGATTTAGTGTGAATTTAGGATCGGATGGTACGATGTTAGTGAGGAGGAAGTGTGCACAGTGGCACTTATCAGGGGTTGGTAATGGTGTTTTTCTAAATCAGAACAAGCCACAGTTAAATGTATTGGTGGTTAATGGTTCCATTTATTGCTTTTAATTATAACGCTATTCGGAGCTGCAGAGAAAAACTCATTTTTGCCATTTCACACAATTTGGTGGAAACCTTGTATCTCCGCTGTTTCCTATTTAACATGTTTCCAAATGAGCACAAAGACTAAATGTTCTTCACGCAGAAGATTCCTCTAATGTCTCGTTCGACGACGATGTTTAGCTGCAGTGAACGTGATGTCGGGAGGTTTTCAGCTCGAGCTCGGTTCACTGAGAACACAGGTCAGGATTTGTATGTGAAAGATTCACTCACTTTTGCCATTGCAGTTCATCTTGTTCATCTCTGTGTCAGATTTACTGATGGAGCGCAGCTTGGACTGTCTGAGTATACCCTGGTGACGCACACACACAGACACAAAGCCATTTAAACAATAATTAAGACAGAGGAGGTGACTGATATTGTTCCCTGGTGAATTGAGTGCGTTGTCTGATACCCACCATGTCCATGAGACGGTGTTTTCCACCTTCGCCGGGGACATTGTGTGTCTTCCCCTTCCTGTGGTAAACACAAGCGCTCTGTCACACAGATGGACACTTACGACACTGATGCACTTGTGTGTTTGTTTGTGCAGAGTTTGCGTCTGACTCACTGTCTGTGTGTGGCTGAGTCATTTTATCAGTGTGCGCATGTGAGACGGACATTAAGAGTACATCTGCATATGTGCCAGTGGGGGAGAGTAACTAAGTACATTTACTCAAGTACCATTTTGAAATAAGGGCCTTTTGTCAATTTGAATTATTATTGTCAATAATAACATTTTACTGCAGAACGGGTACTTTTAATTAAGATACATTTTTTTGTGAATTATTTGTTCTTTTACTTTACTAGTAATATTTTGAATGGAGGACCTTTACTTGTAGAGTATTGTACTTAACTAATAGTTCTACGTACTTCTTTCACCAGTGGTGTTTGCATAAATACTCTTAGTACTCTCTATGAGTCCTGTGTGTGTGTGTGTGTGTGTGTGTGTGTGTGTGTGTGTGTGTGTGTGTGTGTGTGTGTGTGTGTGTGTGTGTGTGTGTGTGTGTGTGTGTGTGTGTGTGTGTGTGTGTGTGTGTCATGCCCAGTGACTGCTCTCACCTCTGGCAGCCCACGCAGAGCACCACGATGAGGATGGTAACAACAAAGGCTGAGGCAGCAGCGATAGCACCCAGCAGCAGGACCTTGCCGTAGGGAGGAGCCGTGAAGTTCAGCCCGTCCTGCATGGAGGCCATGTGGGAGCGCTGACGCTCACTTGCTCTCACACACACACACTCTCACACCCTTACACTCATGCACGCAGGGAAGTGCCACGGTCTCACTGGGATCTGCAGCAAGAAGGCACAGAGCGGTGCTTAATTACAAAATGATCTGACCTTTACAAAACATTAAGTGGGTTAACACAGCTGTGGAACCAGAAGTAAAACATTCACGGCGCAAGCGGCAGGAGGAAAAGCAGCCAGTTTGAAAGAGAGACGTGAGAATTCCCATCCAGCTCTGAGGCAGTGGAGTGAACAGACATTACGCCTCAGGCATGTGCCTCTGCTTTACCTTGTTTGAGGGATTACTGAGCTTTGTGTGGCACACTTACAGGGCACACAACAGCTACCTGCTCACTAACAAAGATTTTCTACGTCTTCACAGCATAAACATGGGCTGAAAGAAAAAATCCTCATTGAACAAATTCTAGCTGAAATAACCCAGAAAAATATAAATATCTGAATGTTTTCCTGAGAATCTGCTGATCTGTTTCTGAAAGCTATGATATAGATATTTGATAAATGGGTAAATGCAAGTTTTCCATGTTTCTTATGCACATATTGAGGAGGTACAGTGAGTCACAGCAGAGCGGAACGTGCCAGCAGGCAGAGTAAACCCGAAACTCTGAAGGAGACGAGTTTGTGGAAACACACAGACACATCTTCCTCTCCACTACTTGCTGGCTGCCAGACACTTTCACACTTGGCACTGTAATAATGTGTTTCAAATAAACAATACAAAAAAAATAATACACAGATATAACAAAAGACAAAAAACAAGCCGGCTCTAATCTCTGACAAACCGTGCCATCTGTCCACTGTCACAATGTGCCTCCATGTGTTTGTGTGTGTCGCTCGTCCATCTGAACAACAAGAGTGTCAGACTGCAGGAAGCAGAGCGTCTGTCTGTGTGTGTGTTTGTCCAAATGTCTCTCGTGTAGTGAATCTATTACATTTACAGCCACTGATTTTCCTTCCAAGACAAAACATTTAAATCTGGATGTTTTCTGTAGTTTTTGTGTATCGGCCTCATCCTCGCTCGTGATCAAATCTGACACTTTAAACGACGCGTGCATTCCAGATGTTCTCCATTCAGACAGAACTTAATCTTCACGTCTGAATTACTTCAACAATTTGTCTGTAGTCTGGTGAGCAGTGTGTCTGAAGCCAACATGTCTGAAGCAGCCTAAATTTAGATTTGAGCATTGTGATGTTAGTGAGGCTTAATAAAGACACGAGCTCTTCTTCACTCATCCCTCTTCATCTTCACTGAGTTCGGACGCTTTAATGTAAAATCCCAGGACTGCAAAATAAAATTACACTTAACATCTGGACACAAGCGCGTTGCTCTGGATCCTGACTTCACCCGTTGCTTGATTTTGACAGTTATTGTGAGTTCATGTGGCGTCGGAAATAATCAGAAAAATGAATTTCTAACACTTTCTCAACTCGGACAGTTTGTGAAAATAGTTGAGAAGTTGCTGACATAATCACATATTACACAATTATATGTTTCAGCTCTAAATAGAAGCTTTTTGTGAACTTTTCAACTGTTACACTTTTTGTCGCTTGCAGACTGAATGTCCATATACAGATGTTTTGTGTGATTTTAAATAATTTATATGCCTCTCGCCCCTGATCCTTTGACTTTGCACACTTCAGAGCACACGAAAACACACCGAAGTTCGAACAATGACTTCACAACTCTGAGTAATTATTATTGTCTATTCCACCCGGTCTGAAAGTGTCCATTGGGGGCTGGAGCCGGTCTGAGCTGACCCTGTGCGAGAGGTGGGGGACACCCTGGACCTGGTCACCAGTGTGCGTCGCAGCCATATTGATCATAGCATAAAATCATCTCTGGAGTCTGAACGTGAGTCAATATCAAGTTGTAAAAACACCACAATCAAGTGCTCGCGCCCCCAATTGACTAAAATCTCTTTCTAATCTACTCTTAAAATCTCACCAAGCTCCGTCTGCACAGTCGTAAACTACAGATTAGCTGATAAAGCACCAGTTTATTTATTTTAAATGTTCTAAAAGAGACTTTTTTTAACTGCTGTCTGCAAGAAACTTTGCAGGAAATTGAAAACTGTGCGTGGACGTCAGGGAGTCGTGACCAGAGAGCAACTGCTTTGTTTCCTAATTCTAATGAACCACTTATTACATCTGCCGAGGTCACAATTTCACCCCCGCCTGTTAGTTTGAAGCAGCATGGATTACAAAACAAAGAACTGAGCCAAATTTGTACCAAGCTGGGAAGGTTCGGAGCATCAGAAGAAGCCATTGAATCTGGGTGCAGATCATTGTGAGAGCATTTTTCAACATTTCCGTCAATTTCTAAAGGCAAGGCACATAAAATGTAAATGAAAATTAAAGGCATATTTCAGATTATTGGGCTTCGGTGGAGATATGCACTCAGCTAAGTGTCGTTCTAGTTAAAAAATAACCAGATTCATCAATAGTCATATTCTAATTGTGGATATCCAATATAATTGCTGTCTTTAAAGAGAGTGGTTAATAAAGTGATTACAGCAGTGAGCATGTTTGTACATCAACTCTGTCAAAACCAGTTAGTGTGTTCTGAGAGCAGACAGACAACATGTCCTACGTGATTTACAGCAACTTGCTTTTAATGCCTCTCATCCATTCACCAGGGCTTCACCTCAGCCGGCAGCTACACCAGCAGGATTTAAAGTACCTCATGCACCTATATGATGCAACCATCATTTCATTCACAGTTGCAACGGTGTAATTATATCTGTGCTGATTTGACGACGGAGCCGCGGCGTGCGGAGACGGAGAGGGGTAATGAGAGAGAAGAGAGGGGAAAGGTCTAAGTGTGGAGGAAAAGAAAGGAGAGAGGAGGGGAGGAAGAAGACGTGCGTGGGAGTCCAGTGGCAGGTGTTTGAAGACGCTGAAAGCAGATGATGAGAAGAGGCTTCCTTCCCTGCGAGTCCTTACCTCCCCACCCATTCTTCTCTGCCTCGATCCCCCTGCCTCCGCCTGCGGTGTTCAGCCAGAGTGACGCCTCAGCACTGCAGTGTAATCTCTGGCCCTCGAGCTGCCTCATCTGAGCCAACCAATTGGACGTGGTGCTCAGAGCAAGAGCAAGAAATGGCCCCTTCACCGGCTGCTCTCCACAAAAGGTCCCCCAACCACCAGCAGCACCAGCAGCACCACCACCACTCTGCCTGTGGTGCTCGCTGTGCTCGTTACCAACTCAGCACCTCATCGAATACCAGTTTTACCAGGTGTTGCCCCCGACAGTGTGTCACAGAGCAGGAGGCCGCTCACACACATGAGTGCTGAAGAATCGATCAGCTATTTGATTTGTTACCTGACTCAGATACAGGTCATTGGAAATTTTTAATATCACACATGAGTTCATATGATCTTTGTGAACTGTATCTGTGCAAAGATATCAGCACATACAGACTGTGAGGTGTGACTGAAAGCTCCAGATACTAGTAAGTACCATTGAGCTTTGATCATTTTGCGACATGAAAAGAAGGTTTTCTATTCAGTCTTTGTATGATTTTCTTGTATAGATTCACATGGAAGACCATAGCTGCAATTTCTGATTATTTTCAGTATCAATTAGTCTTTTAAAAGATATTATTTTTGAAGTTTTGCATTTATTAATGGAGCATCTTTAATGTGAAAAGTGGAAAGACAAGGGAAGACAAGCGGCTGCAAACTGGAGTTGACCCTGTAGCTGCTGCTTTGGACTTAAGCCTCTCAGTGATGTGCTGATTATTTTCTTGATCAATCAATTTATCATCCTGAAGAACCAGAGACCAGTTCAAAATGTCCGTCAGTTTCCTAAAGCACCAAACATCAAATTACTTGTTTTGTTCAACCAATTAACCAAATTATTATAAATGTTGGATTTATGGCCACATGAGACAAAGACAAGTAGCAAATCATCATACAACTGTTGCAGAAATGTAAGAAACAGGTGATTGGATAGATAGTTTGTGTCACAGTGTGTGGGAGTCTATAGTAATGATTAATTGATTAACTGATTAACTGATTAGTTGATTGGATTGTATGTTTCCAGCCTCTTGAATTTCAAATTTTATACTAAATGGAATAATTATTCTCTATGGATTTTGAACTAAATCATCACACAATACAAAACAAGAAATTTGAAGAAATCATCATGGAGTTTTGTTTTATTGATAATTGATTGATCGATCAATCGGGAAAACAACTGGATGAATGACAGATCAGCTGATCACCTGTTGACTTGGATCTAGTGTCGACAATTAAATGTTTTTTTTAAGGAAAATGCTGAGTGACACATTTAGCCATCAACATTTTATACGACAAAACAAAATACATCATTAAACAAAAACAAATACCAGTGAAATAGGCCTTTAATTTTCTCGGAACATCTGCATTCACACGTGTGTTCATTATTAATAAAACTGGAGCTGCTCGGAAACAAGCCCAGCCAGCCAGCAGCGGCCTCTCTGCCAATCTGCTCAGGTTTGGATAAACCACCTGGGAGTTCATGTGGAGCAAAAACCTCACCCTCTGTGTGACACAAATAACAGCCATGTGTGTGTGTGTGTGAGGGAGAGAGAGGGAGAGAGAGAGAGAGAGGGAGAGGGAGATGGGTGGTGGTGGTGGTAGAGGGGGGGGGGGCTGCTATTGTGTGAGAATGTGAATTAGGTCAAATGTTTGCTTGCAACAACGATTAACCATGCCCCTGTGAGGAAGAAAGCTGGAGCCTGTGCGTGGAAGAGCCTCTTGTCTTTCTCTGCTGCCTCACACACAAACAGCGGCTGACATTATTTATCCACAGAGCAAATTAAACCATCGTTACAATTGTCTATTCGTCACGTGATTCCGTTTTTTAGCTAAAGTGATGGAGCTTGGATAAAATAAAATAAAAATCAGCATCATGCTTTTTGTTTGGGGGGGGGGGGGGGAGGTGCATGTGTTAAATAAAGAAATCATTATTCATGGAGGGCTCTGGGGAGGTTGTGGATATGTGGCTGATGATGGCACCCACTCAGCAGGCATCAATCACACACACACACACACGCACACACGCACACACACACACACGCACACACGCACACACACACACACACACACACGCACACACACACACACACACACACACACACACACACACACTGCCGCGCCTCTGGGCTCTGACACCTCGAGCTGCAGTGATGCTGCTGACAACAGGTTACAAACCACGAATCAGATGAGATGCAGGGTGTGAGTTGTGGATCTTTTTAGGGGTCGCGGTAGGGGGTGTTGCCTGTGCCCGTGCAGGTGGAGGCTACAGGCGGCCACCGAGAATGAAAAAACCCTGCTCGGGCTGATGCGGTGCGTTTTAATCACGGGCTTGTTTCCTTACAAGCCTGTGGCGACTCTCCTTCTTCTCCTGTTAAAATCATCAAAGCGTTTCCGATTTCATTTCCAGATCAAAGGGAGGATGGTAAAGGATGTTGTGTCCCCGAGGTCAGCTGGCAACTTACACGACAAAGCCAGTATCCCCCCCCACCACCACCACCACCCTCCCCTATTTATGAGTGAGGAAAATGGGGGAGGCAGGAGGGGGAGGAGAGATGGGGAGGAGGGGGGGGGGGGGGGGGGGCTGCAAATGTTAACGGAAGGTCTAACGTTAATTATCTTTATGTGAAGGTATTACGCAGGAGAAACGCCTGAGTGGAGGCTCCGTGCGCCTTCCCCTCATCAAATCACAGCCAGGTTCTCTGATGAATCCCTTTCATATAAATCACATATATGATGGGAATTTTAAAAAAAAAGAAAAGAACAGGGGCTGATGCAGTGGGGCTGAGGTGGGCGCACGTGTCTGTGTGTTAGATGCATGGAAATGAAATGAGGAGAGGGGAGGAAAGGGACGAGGCAGGGGCGCGCACAAAGGAAACATGCGTGGAGCAGCATCCTGCAAGAATAAAGGATGTTTAGTGCGTGTGCGGCTTATCTGGATGTATAGGCACATATGAATGACCCCCACCCCCCCTCTCCTCTCCTCTCCTCTCCATCCCTCCCTCCCTCCAGCCCCTGTCGGTCGGGCACAAATGCGCCGCAGCCTCCGTGTACTCACTCAGCTCAGAGATTTGTGGAGGCGCAGCATCGTCCGCCCGGCTCGCTTCCTTCACTGCCACCCGCACCAGGCTCCGCTCCCCGGCTGCATCATCAATCACGGGCGATAACGTGTCTTTCTTCTCGGGCTTCACCGGGCAGGAATGCAGCATATTGCATGTGGCATCCTCCTGACCCCCGCGTTTTTTTAAAAAAGAAAACCTGTCCGCTTCTCCTCCGCCGCCTCCTCCTCCAGGGGAGACCTTGTTGCGTCTGCAGCCGCCGCCGAGGCTCCGGTGTCAGATCCAACTCCTCCACAGTCCCTCAAGCCCCCTCCATCTCCGCTCGCGTCCCCTCGGCTCAGCTACTGTGCTTCCATGTGACACGGGCAGAGCTGGAGACCCCCCAATTATCAGTCCGTCTTTTGATTCTAGCGCCATCTCTCGGAAGGGAAGGGAAGTGCGGCTCCATCGCCCTAACGAGGAGCAGGATTCATCAGCCCCAGCTACAGGCGCGTTATTCCGCCTGTGGTTCATTCCTGAGGCGGATGAGACTCATTTAGAGTCAGAGGGTCCAGATCCCAGTGAGACATGGAGACAGGACGTCCACAGAAAATAAGTCCTCACTTTCATAGTTGATATTTGAAACCAGCTTGGGATGTATTGGTATTGACTTGAAGAATTTTATTTTATTTTATTTTATCAAAGTTGTTTTTATTTTATTTTATTATTTTATTTTAACAGGTATTTTTTTTAATTTGTATTATTGTGTTATTTGTTACTTGATATTAATTTATATTTTCCTATATATTTTATTTTAATTAAATCTAACAGTTATATATATTTCTTTGGTTATTTGTGACTTGATATTAATTTAGATTAGCCTATATATTTTATTTAGTTTTATTGTATTTTATTTTATCATATCTTATTTGATTAGTGACTTTAATTGATATTTAATATTAATTATATTATATGATATAGTGTAGTATATGAATGCCACATGTAGTATGTACATATACACACAATGTTTCTTTATGTGTGTGTGTGTGTGTGTGTGTGTGTGTGTGTGTGTGTGTGTGTGTGTGTGTGTGTGTGTGTGTGTGTGTAGTAGTAGTAGTATATAGTAGGCTCATATTTAAGTAGGCCAGTAATATCTTATTCTTTTCTTTTCAAACCTTGTAACTCTCACCTCTGACGCCTGCACCTCCTCCACTAGCACCACCTACTGGTGACGGTGGATTATTGTGGAGGAACAACTACCTATCAGGGGGCAGACGACGGTGTTGCTGTATGAGGGTCAATCCGTGCCACGCGAAGAAGGAGAGGAATCACTACACATGGTCTTCTGAAGGATGGAATTGAGACCGTCCTTAAGAACAGTGACCGAATCAGACGTTTAGTCAAAAACATGTTGCTGACACGTGTTGTCTTTGCTAACAGTTGTTGTGGGTCTCAACCAAATACTTCCTGTGTACACCTGCACTCGCTTTACCCTGTATACAAGCAGGGTCACTGACAGAAGGGGTAAAAGTACACACATTCTTTACTCAAGTAGAAGTACTGATACTAAAAATGACTCAACTAAAAGTATACAAGTACAGGCTCTGAAATGTACTCCAAGTATAAAAATCTGTGCTGGCAAACTGAGACTCATATGACATTAATATAGTTCAAATATTATTTACCCTGAACCAACGAACAATTTACTAAAATAGTTAAAGCAAGAAAAGATTTGTGAGTATGTAAAACTGTCCAGGAGGAAATGTGTACGATGTATTGAATGAGGTTTTCTTCATTTGAATAAGGCCAGAGATGGAAAATCTGTTGCTCTTCTTCGTCGTCAACATTATCAACGTTATCAGTAATGTTGGCACTTTCTTCACTTTCTTCCATGTTGTTCTTGCCACGGATTCTATCTCTCCTGTCTGTTTTATCTTGATACGTCTTTCACGTCATGTTTTTGTGCTTGATATATTCACTGATAGATACAGAACAAGGAATCGTCTTCTCTTCTCGTTATTGTCCATTTAGGTTCATATCTGTCCGATGTTGGAAAGGCGCTGCTTGATGATGCAAAATAAAAAATATAAAATGGATAATTCCACTCAAATGCATTAAAACAAAAGTAACGAGCCTGTTTTGAAAATGTGAGGAGGTCCAAATTGCAGATATTTGTAAAAATTTGTCACATAAATAAATGCTCATGTAAAGAATAGACACCCTAAAAAATCTGTACCAACGTATTTGAACTTCTTTACTTCCCACCTCCGGTCATTAGAAACATATAAATATAGATGTAGCCTGATCAGCTCCTGGAGTTTCACTGAGCATCTCAGACTTTCTGATGCTGCCTTTGTCCTTCAGGGTTTCCCCCCTCCTCAGCGGTGTGGCACTAACCACCCCTCATACTTCCTACCCTCCCCCTCCCCTCTAGTTTCCACGCAGGAACAGCCCTGCGTGTTTTTCTACGGAGGTGAAATACACCGTGCGTTTCCCCCACAAGCCTGGGAATGGATCTGAAGCTCTGAGAACATCTTGGGATCCAGCCACTCCAGTGTTTTTTTCTTCACATCATCCCCAGCAGCAGCAGCATCATCATCCCAGAGAAGATGGGCTGCTGCTCCGCAAGATGCATGCTGGTCCTCCTGTGCTGTCTGCAGCTGGTAAGATGTTTATTCTCCCTCACACATGATGCTTCGACACAAACACATCTGGCCTGTCGCTGTCTGTCCTCCCTGCACCGCTGGAAACAACCGAACAACATGTGAAATCTGCATTTTAATGAATCCAACTCCTGACGAGAGCTGTGCTTTATTCATGAGAAAGTTCCTTTGTTGTTGTTGTTTTTTTAAGTCCTCACATTTTTCTTTCTAACTTTTTAATTCTGGAGAAAAGTGCAGGTTTTCTCTGTTGCTTGTTATCAAACTGAACATTTGTGGGTTTGGAACTGTTGCTCAGATGAAAAGAAAAGCAGTGGGATGATGTCATACTGGGCTCTGGAGAACTATATCCCACCTTTTCACTATATTCTGACAGTTCAGAAGAATCAACAATGAAAGTAACTGATCCTGCAGCCCAGAGAAAACATGATTTTAAAAATGAAATCTGTTCAAATTAAGCTTGTTGGAGCTGCAGGTGCTTATAAAAACCACCACAGCCACTACAATGAGGGGCTGCACCCTGTGATTCCCACCCTGCCCCCTCCTCTTCATCACTGACTGATGAAGCCCCCCCCCCCTCCCCCTCCTCAGAGGACATTACCCCACTCATATTGCCTCGTCCCCCGGGGCTCAGTGGCCTTGGCATCTGATGTACAACCTAACCCTAACCCTGTCTCACAACACAAACTGCTCTTTTATAACTCATCATTTCTGTCTCTGCTCCTGTTCACCCTCCAGATTACAGCTGTGGAGAGGCAGGTGTTTGACTTCCTCGGTTACCAGTGGGCTCCCATCATGATCAACTTCTTCCACATCATCGTGGTCATCCTGGGCCTGTTCGGCACCATCCAGTACAGATCTCGATACGTCATCGTGGTAAGGAAACGGTCTGATTTACAGAGTTTTGCATTGTTACTTCATACGACTTGTTTTTGGATTATTACTTTGCTTTACTTTACGGACATTCTTTTGATGAGAGGACTGATACCACCCTCTCATCTGTACCAGAGCTAAAGTCTTATCTTGCTTAGCATAAAGACTGGAAACAAAGGGATACTGTCAGTGGTGTAAGACGTAATTTACTTGAGTAGAAATAACAATACAACAACTCAAAAGTCCTGCATTCACAAGTTTAGAAACATTTTTGTAAAATCGACTTTAAGTATCAAAAGACTCCGGTGACTGATCTGTTATTCTTCATGTCTTTGACTGTTTGTAGTAATGTAATGTTTATAGGCAGGTTTAACAGTTGAAGCTGCTTGTGCTGTAGTTTTTACGACTTTAATTACAGTTGAATAGTTTAATGACAGTCTTAAACTGAGATACAGTATGTTTCAGGATTTATCGAGGCCTGAAGTAGTGACCAATAACATTCAGATCAATGTTTAAAAAACACAGTTTGTGTAACATAGATATTTGTCTTTCTTTTCACTGGTTGTAATCATATTGTGACACATCAGGTTTATCTTGGAGACCTGTGTCGTTGTAAGAATTAAAATGAGCCTCGTGTCACACAGTGTTGGAGAATTCGTTTCATTCATGGCCTCTGTACTGTTGTGTTTTTGTGTTTGTTTGCTCAGTACCTGCTCTGGACGTTGTTGTGGGTCGGCTGGAATGTCTTTGTGAGCTGCCTCTACTTGGATCTGGGAGGACTTTCAAAGGTAAGTCTAATGGTCACGGCAGCGTCACATAATTAGAGACTCACACAGCTACACACAGCATCTAAACACTGTGTTCAGCTCTTTCTCTGCCTCACACCCATACGACCAATGACACACACACACACACACACACACAATGAACAGACTGTACAGTGTGTTTCTGCTCTAAGTTACAAAACAGTAAGTAACATGTACCTGTCTAAAATATGTTTTTCGAACCAACTTTTCGTCACATTTGACCAATCTGCTCCAAAAGCTATTTATGTTGAGATACCCAAGTAATATTCCCACCAAATTTGATGAAATCCTGTGCACACACACACACACACATGGTCCAATGACACTGAAACATCTGTTAGAACCTGAAGCTGAAACGTCCACATCCCTTCAACCTGTTTAATCACTGCAGGACAGCGACATCCTGACCCTCAGCGTGTCGTCACATCGCTCCTGGTGGAAGGACAATGGGCCGGGGTGCGAGCGCGAGGGCCTTCCCTCCACCGGGTGGGACAATCAGCAGAACCCTGAGCTGACCACGGTGCTGAGCTGCTGGCTGGAGTACCAGTACATAGAAATCCTGCACTGCATCATCCAGCTGCTCATATCAGTGAGTATCCGCCTACGTGACTCATTCATCACAGCAGTTTTGTGTGATATCGCTGTTAAACACTAAACAAGTCAAAGTGTCAACAGAATTACTACACGATGCTTTTAAAATGTAAATCAAAAGGCATATTTATGCACCATTTAATAGTGTTTTGATATCAATGACAATACATCTGCACACACAGGAATGAACTGTTGCTTAGCAACAGCAAATGTAAATTGTAAAACACAGAGTAGAATATGTAAGAATGGCTCCACTTGATCTCCCTGATACCTGGTGGTGATGAGTGAGCAGAACATTCTTCTCCTTTCATGTGATTAACTATTTTGCACTTTTGTATTAATTGCCACAGCTCTTGGGGTTTGTTTATGGCTGCTATGTCGTCAGCACTTTTTCAGAAGAGGAAGACAGTTGTAAGTATCCTGATCAATGAGATCCACACACACAAGAGACAACATATAATCAAAGTTATCATTAATTTGTCAAATATATTATTTTTTATCATTTAATTCATATTAATCCACATTGAGGAAGCATGACTTTGTGTTTCCCCTGAGATCTACATGTCCTCTATTCCGTTTTTTATATATACTTTCTTTTTTACATTTGTTGTTGTTGATATTTTTGTACTTTATTTTATTTATTTGTGTTCGTCTTTTCCCATTTTATAATTATAGTTAATTTCAATGCTGATTTCCATCATCCATCCAAACCCCCTCACTTGCTCTTCTAGTGAAGACTAGACTTGATGGGTAGGTATCACTCCTGTTTGCCTCCAGTCTATCAGTGAAAGTTGCATCATCTTTATTTTGTCCAACATCTGAAATGTTTCTTTAATTTTGTTCAGATTATAAATAACCTCAAAAGAAAGAGGTTGGGAAAAGCAGCGAAGGAACCAGTCAGAAGATGAAACAACTTTGAAGACTCATCGTGCATCAGCTTCGGTCTGTTTGTGAATAAAACACTTTCCAGAATCAAGAGGAGAATTTCCAGTATATCACTGTAGAAAATACATATATCTATTTATGATGTGTTTTCCTCTAGCGCCAAGTGCTGTGAATCTGAACACGCGTGTGTGTGTGTGGGTGCTTGGGTTTAACACAGTTATCTTAAAGAAAATAAGAAGCTGTTTCTTATGTAAAATGTATAAATTATTTCTGTGTCATTTCAGTTAGAAAAAGTAACCACGAGTTCTGTAGAGTAAGATATATGTAGATTATATAATTCAGTGAAATAAACCACATCTACGACAAACCACAAGTTTTTGTGTAACTCATCTTATTGGACATATTCCATGTATCTCTGTAATATTATTTTCATTAAGGATGTTATTTTCTCAATTAATTGTTTCACTATCTGGTCAATAAAATTAGTAAAAGAAGGAGAGAGTCCAAGGTGACCTATTTCAACAACCTTATAATATTCATCTTATAGATATTATATGATTATTTATTATATATTATATATCGTCACCCTCTTAAACTAATGGCCCAAGTAATTTTTTCAGGTTTTTCTGAAAACACAACAAAAATTTACCAAATATTGAATATATGATATTTTTTAATAATTTCACTCAAAAAGGTTATGACAATAGATGACTATTGACATACTAATAACAATGTCTGTCAATTATGTAACATAAGAGGAATAAATGACTTAGGCACATTTTTTAACATGCCTTTGTGACTTAAGCAATTTTAAACCTTCAACTCTGTCAACAATAAAGCATAACTGACAAACTAACTACACATAATGCTGAGGAGGCATGTGCATCTGCTCAGTTCTCCCTCCAGCTCTTCTTTGCTGGGTTCTTGACTGATGCCTATTAATGTGGCAAATTGTCAAAGAAGTGATGACACTCAACGGGCATGACGTGTTTCATTGACTGGAGGTCCTGGAACTTTCTGTCCTTGAATGGCAGAGCACATGGAAACATTCTTATCCATGCTATCGGCTCATTTGGCACCTGTACCCTTTGTGGCAGTGCTTCCCACGCAGAGTCCTCCAAGAAGGACAGCTTGAAATGGACCTCGCATTCACTGCTAAACTGAAGAGCCCGCAAGTGATGCACAGTCGGATCTCCAGCTTTTTTGCCTGGTCTGATGCTAATGAAGTAAGATCCATTCATTTTCAGGAACTCATCATGCTTGAGCACCTTCACATGGTAAGGTGATGGCCTAATTCTTGCAGTCTGGAGTATGATGACGTAGTCTCTCGGGGTGAAGTTATCTGTAACTATTTTGCGTTCAATAGTACTATGCATGCTGTCGCACTCCATTTGTGTGTGCCCTGCACAAGTCAAACATTTCTGTGTTTGACTTTGATCTCCTTGAGTTTCTGGATGGTCTTTGATTACACCTTCAAAAGACTCATCAAAGCATGGGTATAGTCTGGATCGCTTATTACATCATCTTCAGATATGTCCTCTTCATGGTGTGGATGTGTCTGCTTGGCATCTTCAACAACATCAACGGGAATGTTTAAGGTATTGTCTGCTCCATCTGAAACAGAGTCTTGGCCTGGTACATGCTGCTTCATCTCTTCCACTGCCTCATTGTCATTTTCAGTGGATGAGGCCTGATCGGTGTCAGAATTGTCAAGTGCATCTCCTACCAAAAAGGAAAAACATTTCAACCCTTTGAGGTGTACAGTCACAAATGTGTGATCATTCGGAAAAACATTCATTGCCTTGTGGTCACTTGTATTAAGCTACATCAGGGATTCCCCCTAGGGGTGCACAAGCTGTTTTTTTTTGTTATACACATAATTTCTAGCTGTTAGATTAGAATACGGTATTCAAATCTTTCTTAATTAGATCATGTAATGTGGAAAAAATGAGACAAAAACTGTAGATGACATATTGTTTGAAAAGACAGAAAAGAGTTAACAGAAAGCCTATCACTTGTCACAGCCACAGATTCTGGAGCCTTTCCACTCTTTGCTAAATGCTCGCTTCATGGACCTAACTATTTTGCTGACTAAAAAGAAAGACTAAATAACTACGCAATATTTCTAAATGTAACTTTAACACCACAGTGTATTTTATAATAAATGTAACTTTAACACCACAGTGTATTTCATAATAAATGTAACTTTAACACCACAGTGTATTTCATAATAAATTTAACTTTAACACCACAGTGTATTTCATTGTAAATTGAAGTTGAACACCACAGTGTATTTTAATATAATTTAACTTTAACACCACAGTGTATTTCATAATAAATGTAACTTTAACACCACAGTGTATTTCATAATAAATGAAACTTTAACACCACAGTGTATTTCATAATAAATGAAACTTGAACACCACAGTGTATCTTAGTATAAACTATTCTATTGTATTTTATTTCCCGCGCTGCTGCTGCTAGGTAGCAGCGGACGCGTCGTCTTCGGCCTCCGTCGTCACTTCCGCACTTGAGAACCCGGATGCAGCTGCCGTTGGGGCAAAGAGCAGGGCCACCGAGGCTGGTCGTGTTGAACCGTCACGCGGAGCGGACCGAAGAGCCGCGGGCTTGATGCTGACTGGGCAGCGCGGAGCGGCAGCAGCGCCACGACGAACTGAACCGTCCGCCCCGAGCGCAGACACCGGCTGACGGCTGCTGCTGCTGCGGCTGCTGCGGCTAGCGGTGCTACCGTGTTAGCATAGTGACGCGGAGCAGCTCCTCCGGTGATTAGCCTCTCACACGGCGGACACACTGCACGTCTTGCCAGGGCTGAAGCGCACACACACCCGGCGGATGAACGATGTCTGCCGCTAGTATCGACCCTCAGGTGAGAAGAGGAGCGGGGAATCACGCTCGGTTTGAGGGTATATTTATTTAATTCCCCCCCACAGGGAGGCGAGATGCGCGCTGTGTTCAACCCACTCAAGACGGTGCCAGCTAGTTAGCTAGCTAGTTAGCTAGTTAGCCAGCTGAGAGGCAGGTTAGCTGCAGAGCTGGTAAATAACGGAGGCCCTGGACCACAGCTCCCAGTGGCGACCACACTGACCACAACACAACATTCAGCCTTTTAACGTCCGCCGGCCTTTCAGCTGCACAGTGTGAAAACATGTCAGGTGAATATGTGATGTGATTCAATAACACCCGTGACCCATGCAAGGCTTTCTGTGTTTTATCTTCCTCTTTCCACATGCATCCCCTCCTCCTCCTCCTCCTCCTCCTCCTCCTCAATGCAACCAAGACATCGAAGGGACAAGATGCGAGCAAAGGTAAGAAAGGAAACATGTAGTCGAGCTCTTGATGGCTCAGTGGAATCGATCCATCACCATGTTGAGCACCGCACACACCTTCTGCACCAGCTCACAACCCACGTTAGATTAATAGATGTGTTTTATTGATCATAAATTGGGAAATGATTGTTACAGCAGCACGTCAGACGATACGAAGAATTCAACTAGATGCAAATAGAATGTAATAAATATAAAATGTACAAAAAACTGTACATGCACCCTCAGTAAATGATACACAATAAAGTGCTAGATTACACAGTAAAGTACTATTAGATATAATAGAACAACAAATGTAAGAGATGACAAACTATGAACAAGAGACAAGTGTGCAAAGTCTCAGTAGTTGTTTGTGTTTATAGATCATGTAATGAAGTAGGTGGGAATATGACATAGTAAAATAAAATGTGAATATAATATAAGATTACAGTTATTGCAGGAGTAAGCAGAGTGTTTTGTTGTGGATAGAAACTTTAGGCTCAGGGTTGTGAGGAGTGGTACAGTGTTATTGTTGTGGGCAGGAAAAAAATCCCTGTATCTGACCTTAGCTTCAGCCACTCAAACTAAATCAGGATTATTTATAAAATAATCCCTCAAAGGTGCAGAAAATGAAAAAGAAAACTTCATTTCCCAGACTCACATATATGTGTGTATTAAGTTCGTCTGTGTGTATTTTGACGTTTGTTCTTTAGTCTCTGTTTCTTCTGACTCTTCATGTAACTACACTGACTCCCATGATGTTGAGATCCCGGCTCTATCGGGAGATCTTAATAAGTATGGGTGTATGTGTTGGTTTGTCCTCAAGCTGCAGAATAAATATGGTAATTGTGTCATAGTTAAAAATCTAAACGTCTAAAAACTTTTGCACGGTGCTGATTTATGTATAATGTCTATGTCAACAGATCAAGTCCCAAAAATGTCTACAGAGTTACACACAGTCTCTGCTTCATTACACATTGTGATTAAACATACATCCCTGTAAGAGCAAACTGCTTATCAATTGTAAACGCCTCGCACATTTCAAAAGGTCGACGAGTCCTAAAGTTACATTTATCCAGCAGACGACCACACTGCGTTAGACAGGATCTTCTATTTAAATTTCCCAGTGCACATCATTCATGTTAACCAATGGATTCTTTGGCTGCAGGTTTAGTCTAAATAACGGGTGCAGAGGACATAACATGATGAACTGTGTACTGCAGCTATTTAAGGCTTCTTGACAGACTTGGCATTAAGTCGTTTTAAATGCTGATGTGCAGCTTTGACACCAGTATGATTTTTTTGCAGCCTTCCCAGTGCAGAATGGCTCCCTCCACCAGAAAGACACGGTCCATGACAATGACTTTGAGCCCTATCTCACCGGCCAGTCCAACCAGGTGGGGAACCCCTCTGAATCTGGATCATTAAAATATCTTGTTTTCCATCATTCTGCTGCCCTAACAAATGATCTATCTTCTGTTTTGTAGAATAACAGTTATCAGTCCATGACAGACCCTTACCTGTCCAGCTACTATGCCCCCTCCATTGGATTTCCTTACCCTCTCAGTGAAGCTCCTTGGTCCACTGGAGGGGACCCACCCATTCCCTACCTGACACCCTATGCCCCCCTCAACAATGGAGACCATCACTTCATGCACGACACAGTGTTTGGGCAGCCGGGGGGGCTCAGCAGCAGTATTTACCCTCACAGGTTTAACTTTTTCCCAGAGAACCCGGCCTTCTCCGCCTGGGGCACCAGTGGTTCTCAGGGCCAGCAGACTCAGAGCTCCGCCTATGGAGGGAGTTACAGCTACCCGCCCAGCTCTCTAGGAGGCACCTTAGTCCCTGATGGGCAGACAGGTTTCCATAGTGACACCCTGAGCAAGGCTCCGGGTATGAACAGCCTAGAGCAGGGCATGCTGGGCCTAAAAATAGGTGGGGATGTGACAGGAAGTGGCTCTGGTGTGAAAAGTGCAGGCTCTGTGATCGGTGGAGGTGGCAGTGTAGCTGCAGCTGTTGCCACGGGCAACGGAGGCACACCAATCGGAATGCCCCCTCCGAAACCTACATCGTGGGCTGCTATAGCGAGTAAACCTGCCAAGCTGCAGCAACAAAAGGCCAAGAACAAGCCTGGCCCACCCATCCCTGGAGGAGCTATGCCTCCACCCCCCATCAAACACAGCATGGACATTGATACATGGGATAATAAAGGGAATGCAGCCAAGATGGTCCCTCCTTTGCCCCCCCACCACCATCACCATCACCACCACCACCACCACCAACAGCAGCACCAGCCACAGCTTCACTCCCATGCTCCCAGTCTCCTTCCTCCCCTTCAACAATCCATACAGTCTGCCCAGTCCCTTGTGCAGCAGATGACCATGCAGGGTCCTCCACCTCCTCAGCAGTCTTACCAGAACCACAACTCCGCTCCAACACCTCAAACCCGCTGGATAGCCCCACGCAACCGCAATTTGTGCTATGGTGGTGGAAGCTTGGACAACTGCTCCTCTAACGGCGGCGGTGTTGGTAACGGAGGTGGAGGGGGTGGGGGTTTGCTTCCGGAGCCGGGCTCAGAGTCCCACCCCGTGCTGGAGAAGCTTCGAGCGGCCCACAGCTACAACCCCAAGGAGTTTGACTGGAACCTGAAGAACGGCCGTGTGTTCATCATCAAGAGCTACTCTGAGGACGACATCCACCGCTCCATCAAGTATTCGATCTGGTGCAGCACGGAGCACGGCAACAAGCGCTTGGACTCAGCCTTCAGAGGGATGAACTCTAAAGGTCCCGTCTACTTGTTGTTCAGTGTTAACGGCAGCGGCCATTTCTGCGGTGTGGCGGAGATGCGCTCACCTGTGGACTACGGCACCAGCGCTGGTGTTTGGGCGCAGGACAAGTGGAAGGGCAAGTTTGACGTGAACTGGTTGTTTGTTAAGGATGTGCCTAATAGCCAGCTGCGTCACATTCGCCTGGAAAACAATGACAACAAGCCAGTCACCAACTCGCGTGACACTCAAGAGGTTCCTCTGGAGAAAGCCAAGCAGGTGCTCAAGATTATTGCCCAGTACAAACACACCACCTCCATCTTTGATGACTTCTCCCACTATGAGAAGAAGCAGGAGGAGGAGGAGGTGGTGAAGAAGGTAAGATCTCTTTGAGTCTTTATACACTTTGGTGTTAGGATAAGTGAATATTTAGGGACTGTTACAAGACTATAACCTTTTTGTTACCTTTTTCTTGACCAACAATATATTTACAAATTATGATATAATATTGACCTGGAACAATTCCTTGTATAACTCAAGATTACGTAGCCCAATGTAATATGCAGCCCAGATAACTGTGTTGCTCTATAGAAGGGAAGACAACAATAATGATAATATTCCTACAGTCCCTTATTTCTAAGCTTTCTTTTCATCTTGCTTGGTTGTATGTATGAGTCATTGATTAAATCTTTTTTTTTATGGTATTAAAACTGAGCTTTATTTATTATGTGACATTTCAATAATGCGCTGTATTTGTTTATTTTTAACAGGGCTATGAGCCCGTCCCAATTCAGAGCCGATCCCGAATCGATCAGGTAAAGTCTGATATCTTATCTCTCTCTCTCTGTCAGGTGGGGCTGGGTGATGTGGATGAGATGAGAATATTAAACAGAATACTTGAGTGTTAGTAGATATAGATATGATATGAAAATATATTATGTAAAATCAAAATAATATACTGAAAGCAATAAACTGATTGTTTTCATCTAGATCCATGAATTAATCCCTGGGAAAATGGTCTTGTATTGATTTAAGAAATTAAAACAAACGAAGGCGCCGTACAAACCTGGTGTTAACATGTGGTTTTTGTGATCCGATCACAAGTGAACAGCTCTGAGTCTGTGTGGATCTCAGACAGGATCACAGCTCCCTGCTCTATACAAACAAACACGTCGTTTCTGTTCATGGACACCAAGTTATGTTGTTTTTACCCAGTCTGAGTACACCGCTGTGTCCGATGTCCCTGTGTGTGTAGACGGTAAATGGTTTGTATTTATATAGCAGCTTTTCTGGTCTTGATGACTCAAAGCGCTTTACAGTAGTTTGCTTTTCACCCATTCAGAGGTGTGAAAGTGGTCTGGCGTGATCGGTTCTATATCTGATCTGAGTGCGTTCACACCAGTGAAGAGCTGTCCACTAGAGATCAGATCACACAAACCACATGTTAATACCAGGTGTGTTTGGGGCTAAATATACGAACCGACATGAAAACCATCCTTACTTTAGGTTTGATTATTCAGATTGGAAATTTCTAGCTGTATAAATCATAGTGTTGCCCTGTAATATGTGCTATTGATCGATCACATTTGGTAATTTCTCGGTTTTTATTCCTCTCTCCTCTCAGGATCGTCAGAAGTGACTAGAAGAAGACGGCTCCTGAAAACCCCCGATCAACAACGGTTGTGCTCGGATGGACGAACTGAAATTTAGATTTAAAAAGAAAACACACGGACATTAAGAAATTGAAAACTAATATTTTTTTCTATTTAATTGTGTTGACTTTGGCCCACGTCAAACTTTTGAGCCACATTGCTCCTGGTTCCCAGTCTTTAAGATGAGTGCAGGGATGAAGCTAGTTCCACCGGTCGAATCGCTTCAATAATATATATTTTTCTTGTTTTTTCTGTATTTTTTTAGCCTTATAAATCTCTATCGCTACCCCAGAACTTGCATTCTTAACTAAGTATAAATATCTGCACGTCTGTTTTGAAACTCTTGACAACATGCTGCTGATATTCAGTGACTGTTCACTTTGTGGTTTGTGTGTTGGAGAAATGTTAAGTGCTTGTATTGGTTAATCTTAATGAGTGAACAACACTTTATTGACAAATGTCTGCTATCTGTGTGTGGCCAGTTGTATTTTATATTATCAGAAGAAAAAAGAACTTCTCTAATGCCCTGTTTTTCATGTCCGGGGTGTTTTACTTTGGTGGAGGAATGTGTACACTGAAAGTTTCTGTATGCATAGACATAATAGTGCAAGGTTGTGACAGTAGGAAGCATAAATGTTAGAAGCATATTTTGAGAACTTTACCATCTGGCTGACAAATAATTTCAATTTAACATTACAATGGAGGATATTTGGGATTGTATCTCTCTCCGGAGCGGAGCCTTAACATTTCTTTTGAGCAGTATTGTAAATGTTTTGTTGTCCCCCAGCACAGTACCTCAAAATTTTCAGCCTGAGATTCAGGGAAACGCCGTCTAGAAAACAAAACGCTCTTAAAGATGGTCCCTCTCTCTTTTTATTTAAAGGATGGAATTACAATGGTTCTGTCTGAGTTGAGGTTTTTATCAACACAAACATTTGCTTTCTGTCTATTTCCCAGACTTTTCCTTCCCTTTGTGCCCGCAGGGGTATTTGTCTGAAATTCTGAAGAAAATGTAGCATGTGCTGCTTTTTAAAACTCAAAGCCAGGCCTGTCACTTCTGTTTTATTGTCTTTTTGTTCTTTCTTAACAACATTATAATCTTGGCATTTTCATCATTTTCATCGCTATAACCGATCCACGTCATCCCCAGAAAAATGTAAGCTTTAATGTACCGGCATTTCTAACTGAGATCGCCTCAAAAATGTTTAACTGTAGCATTATACTTAACCGATTTATTGTCAAGTGTATGAACACCCAGAGACTAGCCTATATGGTATATGTTTGTGACTTTACTTTTTTTAACTTGCTTGCTGTATTTGTGTGTGTGTGTGTGTGTGTGTGTGTGTGTGTGTATGCTCGAGTGAAAGAACCGAGAGGGAGTATGACTGTGGAGCAATCAGAGTTATATTACGGTATTGGAACATAGAAAATTTATGCAAAAAAAGTTTTAAGTCACCCCTGAATTAAATATCCATTGTATCAGAGGTCACTATCACATTCTTAGATTTGAACATGTTCATTATTAAAGATATACTTATCTGTTTGTATGTTTTATTATTGTTATGACTTTTTGGGGATTTAATGCACACGATCAAGTCCGTTTTATTTACATCGTCCAAAATCTCATTTGCCACAAGGATTTTATATCCTGTGTATTTGATGTTCGCTTTTAGAAAATATTTTTCAAATGATATGTCACCAATTATACTTTGTTTTGATTCTTCTATGAAAACAAGTTGGCTCTTTGGTTTCAATGTAACATTTTGCATTTACTTGAAAGATTTCAATTCTGGTTCCCTGCAGTTTGCTCAGTAAAATTTTCCTGTTTAAATATTGACTCGGAAATAATTATGTCTCAAGAGTGTTATGGTTTTAAAAAGGTGACATTTACATAACAGTTTGAAATCAAAGATAACATCTAAACTAATCCGCTGCATTGAGTAACGATGTCAAAATATTCTGCTTTTTTGTTTGAAAAGTGCCATCGACATGATTTTATTCAAACTACGGGGACTGTCGTGCCGTTCGTGTTTCTCATTTGCTTAAAAGTGTTTTGTCAAATTGCCTTAATTATTCTGTCTGTCAAGTAATTAAGAAAACCCCAGGCAAGGTAGAATTATTCCATCTTAGAAGTACTTTAAGAAAAGAAAACTCATTTCCTGAAGCCAAGTCAACACCTTCCAATTTCTTTTCTCCCCTGAACAACTCAAGTAGAATGTTACTCAGCAGGGGTCATACCAGCGCCAAGGCCCAACAGTCCCCTTAAATTCAATCAAGCTGCACCAAATCACACACTCATGAAAGTCAGTTACATAAATATATCTTTTTTTATTAAGATTAATTATTCTCTTGGAAATCAGTAAAAATTTGAAAAAACTGAAAAAATAGGGACAAAACAAACGATCGGGAGTGAAAACTTAACATCGCAGACGGAGATAAAGATGCTGAGATACTTTAATATGAAAACTAGCAAATATACAATGAATTGCTTACAAATGACAACGGATCAATCAATCATAAAAACATACCACTTCCTTTCAAGTGAGTTTCAGTGGTGGTCACCAGGTGAAATAACATGTAAAGTATAATGGGGGTCAGTGTATTTCTTGCCCCAGGGCCCTGTAGGAGATGAGTCCGGCCATGGCTGTTATAAAATAGAAGAAGTAAGGGAATCACATCCTCACAATAAGAAAAACATGCAGACTGGAATTAAAATAAAAGTAGAGGCCTGTATCTGTCGTCACATTTGCTGGAAGAGGCCGGTGGTGGATCTGTCTCTCAGTGGAGGTGTCACACTGAAGTCTTCCTGAATGTAGAGAGTTCGATTCCTCTCTTGGCATTCACCGCGTGCCTTAATTGTGTGGCTGATAAATCAAGGTCCGCCGTGAACACGAGGAGCGGCCACCCCGTCACTCAGAGGAAAGTTACACCTTCAACAGACGAGAGAAACATCACCGACACAAACAGTGACAGGGCATTTTGTTGTTTTTTTATATTCCTCACTATAATTGACATTGATATAATAATAAGACTTGAATTCAAACACATGCACCAGGCTTCCTCTCCTGGTTCTTCTCATTCTCCTGATGTGCAGCTCCTGACATCTGTCTTCATCCGTGGAGGTAAAACAGGCCAAGCCACCGACCTCCGGGCTGCAGCAGCGGGGTGTGAGTGGATGGAGGCGGGCAGGTCCAGTCCGGATGTCCCCTCGGGTGCTGAGCTTCCGTCCAGTTCGACCTTCGAGGGTTTAACACCCGCTGGTTCCTCTGGTTCCTTAATGGTGAGACATTCCTCTGCATCAAACCTAAATAAAGCGCGTCCTGATGCGCGTGAGCCGTCCTCATTGGCTATGAGGGGTAATAACGTCATGACGTGAATGCAGGATGCTGCCCCCATTAATGGTGTATACACACACACACACACACACGCACACGCACACGCACGCACACACTTTGTGGTGCTGAAACCGGACCCGCGGTGAATCGAAGAAGAATTTGCACATGTAATAATAATAATAATAATAATAATAATAATTTTATTTTAATTTCAAAAACTCACAGATACGTTACACGGAATTTAAAAGAAAATTCACAACATCATCAAACATTGGAAGTAAACATCTCTCGGCTTCCCTCTGTTTAAGTGATTCAATTTAAAAAGTCTACAGAGCAACCACATCATTTCTGTGTAGAAGAACTAAAATGACAGAAACCAGACAGAACATTTTAGTGAAAGTGTACTTTGAACCTGTGGTCCACATCCCATCAACTACTATGGAGGGGGCAGGGTGTATGACCTGTATTCTAGCCAGTCACCAGGGGGCGATAAAGATAAATATCAAGACAACAACAAAGGTACTGGACCAGTTCTTGGCTGGAGTGGAGTAGAAAAATATACCAGAGACGATATGTTTAACATGAAAAGTGAAAAAAGACAAAGTTAAACACAATTGACAGATTAATATTCCTGCAGGTTCCAAAGGTAATCTATTTCAGCTCAGAATTTACAAAAAACCTTCGGTGTAAACATTTTGATGTGGATGTCAAACTCGCTACATTAAATATTCATACTGACGGTGATCCAGAATTACAGTAAAAACAAAGAACAAAAACACGCCTGCAACATTCAAGTTCCTTCATTTTCCAGAGCTGTTTCCTTCTTGTTTTGTGCAGCAGAAAAATGTGATTCCCATTTCCAACTCTCCAGAGGTTTGCTGATAAACACTCAGCTGTACTGTGTTTCTGCAAAATTCACAGGCAGGTTCAGCGGAAGGGATTGAGATTTAAATATGAGTCTCACACGTCGGGTGTTTGCAGCACAAGGTTTGGGTCAAATCACAGAGACCTGACTGGAATATTCCAGGTCGACACGTCGAGCATCTCCAAATAGGAGGAAGACCACAAGACCCATGGTGTTCACAAAACTGATGAGGGAGAACACGGAGGCCCACGACAGGGTGACCTCAATCAGGTAGCCCGACAAGGAGACCAGCACCAGCCCTGTGAAACACATCGGGACAATAGACATTTAAAATCAGTGCCGGTGTTTAACAATTAACTTGTGTAATTTCAGATAAATGTTAAGTTTAGTTATTTCCAGTAAATTTCAAATAATTGGTCCACATCTTCAATACGTACCCATAAAAGCACCCAACATATTCATAAAACCTGTTGCAGAGGAGGAATAAAGATTCAAGGAACAAAAATGACAAAAACGATTAAAATGAATCGACTATGACAGTTTTATGAATCTTAAATGTCGACAGCTACAAACTCACCAAAGAAAGCACCAGCACATGACGGAGTGAGGTCCTGCACGTTCACAGACACACCGCTGAAACACAAGGAAACAGTCAACAACTACATTTACAGCACATTGAACGAGGATGAATCTCATTTACTAATTTACACCAAGAGCTGTCTGTGGATGTAAAGCCTGAGAAATGAAACTTATTCTTCACAGATCTCTTCACAGAAACTATGAAAAACACATGAAGTTAATGGTTATTGTAAGTCCAACAATCTACCCGTCCCTGACTTGTGCAACCAGCTGTTATTTCTATTCTATCTTTCGTTTTTCTGCACATTGAATACAATGTGTTTTGTGTGAAGTTAAATCAAATTGAGTTGTTGGGTAGGAAAGTACTGAAAGAGACACAGAGTTGGTTTTGCTCTTTGGGAAAATGTTTAAAACAACAGAAATGTGTTGATATATGAGCCAATATTAGTTAATTGCGGATACTGTATATTAATATTACTGTATAGTTTGAACAATACGCAATAAAACATCGCAGGAGAGAAAAAACAATGTCATCATCGTGTATAACAAAAATCTAGAAGAGCTTTACTAAGATTGTAAATTCATTTTTATCTCAGTCGGACTACGAGGTTGCAGCAGTTTCTCTAACACAGGGACAGGATCTGTGTTGTTTCACGTACCAGCTGGTGAAGGTGGATAAACCCACAGCCACAGAGACAAAGATCAATGCAGAGGTGAATGAGGTAAACGCTTCTCCCGTCAGGAGCATTATAAACACACTGGAACCGCCCATGGCACAGAACTGAGGAGGGAGAAAGCGAGAGAGACACGCACGTTAGGTATTTTAAAGGCACAGTCCATAACCTGAGGGTAAAGTAAAGTATGTACGTGAAACACAGTTTATTTGCATCTATCACCTCTGAGTTCTAAAGCTTGTCATCACATGTTTGAAACCAGGAGCAAAAATTCCATTACATAACTTAAGTATAGCTTGTCAGGACAAACCTTTCTGTGCACTCACACTTTTCTATCACTCTAGAAAACTCTGGATAAATGTACAATCACAAGTGTGTGACCACACGTACCTGCATTGTCTTTCTCACAGATGATATACTATAACCTGCAGGGGAAGGAAACAAATTTTAACAAATTGTAAATTTGATTTTGATTCGATATTGTAACTGTAACACATAATTAAAAAACAAACAAACAGCTATTTAATACCTTGACTGATGAGAAAGTCTGACATGTATGCCCCACTTAAAGCTGAGGGGATTGCAACAAGCCACGGAATTACATTGTACGCCCAGTCCTGCAAGACAAAGGTGTGGATATAAATGAAACTGGTTTTCAAATGGAATTCGAAAAATGGCTTTGACTCTGGCTAAACGACGACATAATGCCGGGTGAGGAAAACATACTGTGGCATCTGGAAAGGATTCCTTGAAGTACGTTGGCAGCCACGACAATAACGTGTTGGAGGTGCTGGCTGCGCACATGTGAGCGAAGCACATGGACCTTAGAGAGACGAAGAGACAGAGAGAAAGAGCGAGGGCTGAGGTTAAAATGGCTGAAGCACTCATGTGGTCCTGTGTTGGTGAATAGTGAAGGATTAAAGAACATAAGCTGTACCAGACAGGAGGCTTCTTGAACAGACGCAGCATCTGGGACAGGTTCCATTGTGTGTGACGACTCCGTCTATAGTGAGTTTCCAGGGGCTTGGGGATAACCTCACCTGAGCCACAGATTGCACATGACATCATACAGTTTGAAACATGAATGAATGATGCCCGTGCCAAATCACACGACAACTCCTCTCGGCAAAGTCATTAGCGTTAATCCTGAATGTCTGTACAAAGTTTCATGCCAATGTGTCGAGTCATTCTCTAGCTATTTCAGTCTGAAACTAAATGGCATCAACTGAACTATTAAGATTTTACTGTACCTTTTAAAAAACACTGCCAAACGAGGGAAGCCCACAGTGAGGACAGGAAACCAATGCAGTAGAACATGCTAGGCCAGCCGTACTGGTCCACCATGATGGATCCCATTCCACCTGCCAGCAACGTTCTGAGAGAGCAACAATAGAGCGAAACAAAGTCAACAAAGAAAAGGATGGTGTGTTTAAAGGTGTGTGTGTGTGTGTGTGTGTGTGTGTGTGTGTGTGTGTGTGTGTGTGTGTGTGTGTGTCCAATATACCCAAGATAACTACCGCTGTGCATAATGCTCATTAGAAAGCCTCGCTCCTCTTTCACGACACGCTGTGAGCAAATGCTGGCCAGAGACGGAAAGAAAACACCTGCAAGACATCACGAGATCTATGAGCTCGAAACTCCTTCAAAATCTTCATCAGTTTGTTCTTCTTCAAGAACCAGTGGCAAACATTTTTCTCTACTGCAGCTTCTCAAATGTTAGTTTCGTATCAAAGAAAACAGAAAATCCTCTGCTGATGCACCATGTTCTCTCGTGCTTGTGTGTTTGAAATGTGAAGAATACTAAGCCAGCAGCTGGTTAGCTTAGCTTAGCTTCAAACAGGGGGAGCTTGGCTCTGTTCGATAGTTTGAAAAAACTGAGGCCATAGACTGTAAAAAAAAGATGTCATTATCATAGGTTTTTAAAGCATTAAATAACTAATTGAAAACAAACTTATCAGACACATGAGCACTTGAACAAACATCAGAGATAAAAAAAAACATGGAGGAGGCAGCGTGTATGTACAGTCGCCAGCCACCAGTGGACGATCAATATGTTTTGGGCTTCACTTTTGTGGAGCGGTCATGTCGGCCATCTTTATTTACAGTGTAGGAGTGAGACTACAAGTTTCACTGTTTGAACCCACGGCTGGTTGCAGTTGTATTGAAGCATAAAGACACAAGAGGGCAATACCTCCTCTCATCCACTTCTTGCATTGCAAAGTGAACATGCATATTTTGACTCTTTTAGGCACTTCTGTCCATATGGTAACCGGTGCCGTACTCACCCTGCAGAAGTCCCATGAGGAATCTGGCCAGGGTCATGAGAGCGAGGGTGTGAGAGCTGAGCCGAGCCAGAACAGGAGTGAGAACAGTGACCAGAGCCCACAGGCCCGTAGAGATGAACAGGACGCGCTCTCCTCCCACTCTGAAATCACAACATTCACACAGATCAATCATCAAACTCTAAACTCACCTCAGAGGTCACACATTATTATTATCATTAATTATGAGCCATTTGGAGTCATGCACGTTCTGCTCACTTGTCACTGGCATGTCCCCCCAGGATCTGTGTGAAACAGTAGCCCCAGAAGAATCCACCCAGGACCAGTCCCGACTCGATCTTGCTCCATTTGAAAGTGGTGGCCATCGACACGGCACAGATCGGCATGGCCATCCTGGCACAGTACAGGAGGCAGGTGCCAACAAACAGCATCAGCATCCATTTTCGTACCAGAGCTCTACAAACACAAGGCAGGAAAAAAAGTTTCTACTTTATGTCCCTAATATAAAATCTGTGAGTTCAGCAGGAGTTTGAGCTAAAGGCCAACACCAGGTATTCCATCTTAAACCTCATTAAGCTACTGGACAAGATGAGAAGCTTTTACTAAACACAAGATGACGTTTTCCAACTGTCAATAAACTCTTCCTGTCACGAGTCAGGAGATCAACTAAACTAATATTTGCACAAGATTTTATTCTAATAAATCCAGTGGTTCAGATATTTATGGGTCAAAGTGGTGGCTCCTCGGAGTCATGCCGCCGGCACTGATAAAAGATGACTTAAGTTCAATCAATGTTCGAGTACATGTAATCAGAGCCGCAGCCGATTAATCATTTGGGCTTTTAAATGTCACAAACACGTGTCTCAGCCAAGGTGGTTTGTTTTCCTGATTTACAGAACAAATCCCAAAAATCTATTCAGTTTTCAATCACGAGGAGACAAAAATAACCAGAATATTCACATTTGAGAAGCTGATTGATAAAATGATTTTCTAAAAATAGGAACAGATACATTTTCTGGTAGCTTTGCGTGCACCACAGAGCAAAGGTAGCTGAATATATTGTTTAATCCTTTTTAGAAGTTATATATACACGTCGTGTGTAACAATATCAAGGCAACATGTTGTGACTTATTTAAAAAAAATCTTAATGGCATTTAGCTCAAAAGAAGGGTGAGGCGCTCCGTGGTACATATCAAAGTGTAGCCTGTGATTCCCAGTCTGATTTGAATGTCCTACCTTGGCCACAGGATGGTGTTCACAGGCTCATCTTCCTTACATTTGCCGTTTGTACAAATCTTGTGTTTCAGCAGAGATTCACTGACATCGCTCCAGCCGTCTCCTGATGTGTGCTTGTCAGCCATTCAGAGAACACCAGTTTCCTCTGTGTTAGCTGTGCAACTCCCCGGCACTGTGTGAGCGCTCCAGCTACACCTCACTTCCTCAGGCGAACAGGCCAAACAAGTCAAACTTGTTGGAACAAAACTGAAACGAGGACTGGCTGGTTCACTACGTTTGACAGTAGCATTTTTGGCTTTGCTCTGACGTGGAAAAACGTCCACGTCGGATTCTTTATAATCTGCATTCATGCATCACAACTCACAAAATGAAAAAACAGCTCTTTTATGGTTCACAAAAGTTGTTTATTTCAATACTTGTAAATCTGATCTTAAAAATGTTGAATAATAAAAGGGGTGTGATCTCTCTGGGTTTTTGTGTTTGTCAAATCCATTATATATATATATATATATATATAAAGACAATGCAACCTTAAAAGAAATTAAGGATGGACAGCTAGCAGCAAGTTTGTTTTCTGTTTTATAAAAGTAAACCAAATAAACAAAAGTAAACAAGCACAAGTGCCTTTCCCCATTGAAAACAAACAAACAAAAACACTCACATGCAATAAAGTGAAAAACTGTTTTAAAAGTGGCAAAATGGACAGAAAGTTCTTTGACCAACCAGTGCAGATAAGAAACGTCCATATTTCTGATCATCGTTAACAGAAATCTAAATCATTTTCAGTCTGACAGTTTTAAAAACATACGTTTAAACTAGAAAGCAGACATGACAGCTCCCTCATTCCTTAGCAGGCCTCTGTCTCACGCAGCGTGTGAACCCTGCTTACATCAGTGAGACCGGCTGAATATTATCATAACCTCAACCCCACTGACGTAAAACCAAACTCGGACATTCGGAGCATGCTGGGGGTGAAGTGTGCAGGACGCTCAGACAGGCCCGGGGGCTCAGTTCAGCTCGGATTTCACTCAGAACCTGCTTCCCCTCCTCTGACACCCGTGTTCGAGGCTTGATGCTTGTACAAGGTAGTTCATGCCACTGACACTGTGCACATACAATCATCAGATTCTCAGGTGTAGGAAGCAACTGACCGATGCTACAGCAAATTGCCAAACATCATACTTCACACATATCTGTAAAATATTATATAAATTAAAATGATACTACATTAATAAAGCATATTTTTTCCATTTAATTGAAAAGTATTAACATTTTAAGTAAGAAATTTAGATTTTAATTTAAGTTAAGATGTTTCATCTCAGTCTAAACACATCTTCATTAAAAAGGGTAATTGTGTATCTGCTGTTTCAGAGTTTGCATCGTTACAGTTGAGCCTGGATTCGGGCTCCTCACCCACCACAGTATTAACGTCGTTCTTTTACCATCAACTCTCTCTTTCTGGGTTAATTATTGTCGGGGGAAATAAATAATAATACTGACTTAAGCTTTAGAAAAGACAAAATATAAAACAGCAGTTTGAATTTTGTCGTCTCCGAGATCCGTCTGAAAATCCAGGATTAGTATTTAAAGTAGATAATTTCTGTCACTTTGCAAATACAGCAATTTACAGTTTACACAACGAGTTTATAAGTCTTACTTCTCATGGATGCAACATGGAAAATAAAAACAATGTAGTATTAGTTTATACATATATGTTACCTGGTTGTCACACAGTCACTGACTGATTATAAATTAAGGAGACGTGGAAGGTGGTTGTTTGTTTTCCGTTATGTTCACTTGGGGTCCTCAATGGTTCCCGTGCTAAGGTCAGTCATTTTGGGATATTTCACCTTCTTCTGGTCGAGCTCGTTCTGTGCCCACAGCAGCAGCTTCAGGAGTTTCGCCAGCTTGGGCGTAGACTCCCTGTTTTCATAGTCCAGCACAGCTTGGTTCACCTCACTCCACACCTGCGCACCAAGATGTGTGTTGCAGTCAAAATTAAATAAAACACACAATACTGATTCACTGTGTTCTTACTGCCTATATTAACTGTTTTCAGACATGTCCTCGGGAGGACTTTTCCTTTCACACATGAACAATGCAGTGGGACATTCTCCGCTCAGGTACAACCGCAACAAATCCTCCAGAGGATTCAGGTGAGGAGTTTTGCATTAGGCAGAGACAAGATGCAAAGTGTTAATTCCACTGCATGTCATTTTTGCATCTGTCGCCTGTTTTGTCTTCAACCCCCACCCCCCCACCCCCCACTCACTCATGGTGAGTCCTGCAGAGGATCCTGCTGTGGTCTCACGTCAGAGGACTTAATAATACTAGAGGGCTTGGCGGAGGATCTCAGGAGTTCAGTTCATGTCCGAAAGCAGCTATACAATCACACACCACAATAATTCATGAGGCTGGTTCCGGGTGTTTCTACATTTACTGTGTTCGGTACAGTTTAACATATGGATATTTTGTACTGAAATATTACACAGATTTAAAGAAACAGTGTTTTTTTACTTGGTTTGGACCAAAAGAACGGAACTAGACCTGTGAAAAGGCCTTAAAATCACTGCCCACATCTCAAATAGTGACTAACAGGGTCAAAGATTGCAGGGAAAGAATATGACAAATCGTTCTGACCTTTTGCCGCTGCATCATGTTGAGCAGGTCTCCGAAGGGCGAATCCTCTGGGTTGTCAAAAGCCAGAAGGGCCAGTGTCCTCTCCATCTCTGTCAGACACTCTCTGCTCTCCTCCCCTTGCTCGGCCAGTTGTGTCTGGGCAAACTCCAGCGCTGACTCAGTCTCCCTTAGCCTGATTAACTCAATCAAATGTTGCTGCTGCAAGGAGAATAAAGAACACACAGCTACAGTTGAAGAATCTAGTTTTACAATGTTTTTCCTATTTAACCAGGAAAGATGACAAGGAACATAATCTCATGGTGAAGAATAGCAGCTTGGGTTGTTACCTACAGCGTATGGAAGGGTTTACACCTAAAGATGCTCACTACACTCACTGCTGCTAAGAAAGAACATCTTCAACTGATCCTGAACTTCAACCCTGATAAATCTCACAATATGATCAGAACTCCTGACGGCTGTTGCAATGCTCAGTGCACATGTACCTGCAGATGAAAATACAAGTATCGATTGGTGTCAAGCAGCTCCGGGTGAAGGCTGTTGATGAGTCCGATGGCTTCTTGTATCTGTCCCTTCAGGATCATCTCTCTAATCTTTATCCTTTCGTCCAGAGAGTCCAGGTCCACGCTCGGCTCGATACCGGACTCCATCCGAAACTTCTCCGCCGCCTCTTTAAACCCCTCTGGAAACATGTGAAACAGACGCAGACAGGGGCAAAGAAATGAAGGATAGTTAAGAATAGAAGTGGGTTAGGGTTAAGACGCACCGGTGTGACACAGTGAGTTCAAGTTACAGACAAGTTTTCTTTTCACGCCACAAGCTTTGAAACTTAGGCTTCGGTCATAAAAGCAGCTTTTTCACATCGGCTCATTCTGCAGACTTTTTACTCTGAGACAGGTCAAAGAAAGTCCTGAGGCTCTCTGAACGACATTTGTGTCCACACATGAATCGCCTCCAGAGACAATACAGAGGATCTAAGGATTTCAGTGCATGTCTGAGAGCAGTTTAAGAATATTCTGTATGTATGTTTGTATTTTCAGTAGGATTACGCAAAAACTACAACTCGAATTTACATGAAACCTGGTAGAAAATATGAGACACGGGCCAAGAAAGACAATCTTGGCGTAGATCAGGACAAAGGTCGGGATCCACCTGATCTACCATTACAATTCACACCTCAGGACACATGACTCACGGGGGGGGGGGGGGTGTCAACAACTCTCAACGACTTGCAAAACATCTCCTAAAGAAACCAACAGCACGGTGGGGCCGGCCTCTCAGGTAACCTCAACCACCCTACAAGTTAAATACCTGGGACTCCCGGCAGCCAGCTAGAACTGAAGGAGCCTCTTGGATGAAAGGTGAAACGTCTTCGAGAAACTCAACCAAGTCCAGTTGACCTGTTTTTTAGCACCTGGACATAGAAGCTCCACAGACAAAGATCCACATGAGGTTTTAGTGCTTGTATGTTTTATCTCCCAGGGAAGAATTTGTGGATCTTGATGAAAGATGTGTGTTTGTTTGGATGTGTCTTGATTAAATTCAAGGGGACTGTTTACACTATCAACCACCATTCTAATATATATTTTTGACTGAAATAACAGAGGGCTTTCTGGTATTTTAAAGCCAAAATCATACATCCAGATAATAAATCGCAGATGAATTGGTAATAACTCTTAGTTGCAGCCTTATGCAATGATGCATTTGGATGTGTTCAGCTGAGCACACAATCCACTGAGCTCCCTGACCTGCACATCTACACCGAGCGGTGCAGCACAAAAGCCAGGAAGACGGTGAAAGCGCTCAGCCACTCGAACAATGGACTGTTCTGCCTAATGCAGTCACGGAAGCGCTTCCACTCCACGTAGGCAAAAACACAGAGGGAACGAGGAAGAACTTCTTTGCTCAGAACATACAAACACTTAACCAGGCCAACACCTAGGGCCGGACTCACCCTGCTGCATTCCTTAATATTCCATATCCTCTCTATGACATGTATTACACTACAACTACCTCAGTCTGATGCTGCACAGCTCGCTCATGGTTGCACATTAACTGCATATGTATGTAGATTGGCATAAACCTCGTCCTTCCTTCCTTATTCTCTATTTTCTCTGCGAAATAGTAAATTCATAGCATGTTATTTTATCTTTATGTGCAGGAGAGTCACAGAAAAGCAACTCGCTGCACTTCTTACTGTGTGTGGTTGGTGTATGTGGTGTGAATTTTAATGTATATTGGTCGTTCGTGGTCGCAGCTGATCATGGACGATGATTACAACAAGACTGCTTGATACACAATATGCACTACTCACATATTCGACCATTATTGACAATAACTCCTAAATAAATTTGTTATCGCTGCTCCCTTCATCTCTATCAGACATTTTCTTATGTACAAATACTCTGACACACGTCTTCATTATGCTACAAACTGTTTCTTCTTCTTTTTGCTGATGTTCTCAGTTACACGTGGCATCTACTGCACTTCTATCCTGGGAGAGAAATCCTCTCTCTCTCTCTGAGGTTTCTACGTTTTATTATCTACGTTAAAAGGTGTTTGGTAGTTTTACTCTTGTTGTGGGTGACGGACAGAGGATGTCGCACCTTGTTAAAGCCCTATGAGACAAACTGTGGGCTGTACAAATAGAACTTGATTGATTGATTGATTGACAGTTTCCCTCACCTGTCACCAGGTAGTTCATGATGAGCCGGTTCATGTCCGCCCTCTGTATGTGCACGTTGTTCAGTTTCTCCATCCACTCTTCCCTGGTGATGTCTTCTGTCTTTTCAGCATAACTCATCATTGGGACGCTGGAGGAGCAAAGAACCCAACAAAAACATGTGAGCAAGGCTGCCACCGCTCGGCCACAGGCTGCAACTGCACGAGCCCGATACGTTACAACCGGGGTTTACAACCCTGCAACACACAGGTGACAACCGGGGAACACACACATCCAACACGCGACAATTCACAACACAACCGCAGGCACCGTATTTGTGCAGTCGCGCCGCGTTCGGACGCGTGCGAGTGTCGTTAATAAGGATGCGGACGTGCCCCGGCGCTTCCAAAACAAACCCATTTCCTGTCCGTTAGCAGACTAGGGGGGGGGGTCGCGCTGATTCGACTCACCGTGCAGAGGCCCCGGGACGGTGCTTCCTGCTCGGTGGGGTGGGGGGGGGGGGGGGCGCCGGTTCTCGGTGCTGCCGCTGCTTCAGGGTCCGATTCAACGCCGGGAGTCGACGGCGCCGACACAGCCGAGCTACTGGCGGCTAACGGGACCCAGGCTAACAGACCCAGGCTAACGGGACCCGGGCTAACGCTCCTAAGCTAACTAACGTGGGAAAACCTCGCGAGAGCTAACGTCGGTCCCGTGAGGATCGTGGATTGGGTGGGCGGCGTGACGTCACGGTTGCCGAGGAAGCGAAGTGAAATAGATGAATGTGGAACTTTTGTTTAAGTGTTTTTTTTAAATCTTTAAATAAATTAAATTAAACAACTGAGGAATGGAGCTAAATATTAAAGAATAATACAAGGAATATTTGTATTTATCAATTTAGTCCATGGAACGTGCAGTTAATAAATAAAATCAATATTTGGTGTGGCCACAATCTGCATTTTAAACTGCACCAGTTCTCCTCAGTTTATTAGAAAGAAAGAAAGAAAGAAAGAAAGATAGATAGATAGATAGATAGATAGATATTGCACTGAACAATTTTGCAGTTAGTTTGGATGGTATGGATAATGCACACTAATTATTCATAGATATTGGTAATTATACAGGTCATTTTATAAAGGAAGAGAAAAAAATAACCACACGTTTTGTCTGGATCTTCTCCAAAATTTAATGCAAGGCAAATTTATTTGTGTATCACATTTCAACTACAAGGCAATTCAAAGTGCTTTACATTAAAGGCGTGACAAATTATCAAAGCATCATAGGACAATACAAAAAGCATTTAAATAGAAATAAAAAAGTGCCATTTAAGTGCTACTAAAGTGCTAGTTTTATTTTATTTATTTAGTTAGTTTTAATTCAAGGTATAGTCGGAAGAGATGTGTTTTTGGTTTGCGGCGGGAGATGTGTAGACTTTCTGCTGTCATGCTGATGTCATTGGGAAGCTCGTTCCACCATCTAGGAGCCAGGACAGAAAACAGTGGTGATTTTGTTGAGTGTTTAGTTGTCCCTCGCAGTGAGGGAGCAACAAGCCGATTGGCAGATGCAGAGCGGAGTGAACGGGCTGGGGTGTAAGGTTTGAACATGTCCTCGATGTAGACTGGACCCGATCCGTATGCAAGTACTAGTGTTTTGAAACTGATGCAGGCAGCCACTGGTAACCAGTGAAGGGAGCGGAGGAGGGGAGTAGTGTGAGTGAATTTAGGCTAAAGAACTGTCAAGCTGCTGCATTCTGGATGAGCTGCAGAGGTCGGATGTCACTAGCAGGCAGAACAGCCAGGATGGAGTTACAATAGTCTAGGTGTGAGATGACCAGGGCCTGGACCAGAACCTGCGCCTCCTTCTTAGTGAGAAGGGGACGTGTTCTCCTGATGTTGTGCAGCACATATCTACAGGAACATGTTGTTGCAGTAATGTTGGCAGTAAGGGAGAGTTGACTGTCGAGTGTCACACCCAGGTTCCTAGGAGTCTGGGTGGGGGCTAACGCGGAGTTGTCAAACTGAAATCCTTTCAGTTTAGTGTGATCCTGCAGACAAACAAACAAACCTATAGGTGACAACTTGACCTTCTTTGCAGAGGCAATAAAGACCCAACAGATTGGACTCCCAACATTTAAAGGAGTAGTTTGCATTTTTGGGAAATTCACTTAAGCTAATTGCTTACTTGTGGAGAGTTGCATAAAAAGATCAATACAATTCTCCTGAAGCCGGAGCCAGCTGGCTGTTAGCCTAGCTTAGCATAAATGCTGGAAAGGCAAAGACAAGATCACAATAACTTTTACTTTAAGTTGGTTCAGTCTCAGAATAGTGGTTTTAAACAGGACCTGGTATTCAAAGTGTAACTTCTCCCCTACGTTTATGCTGAAGTGCCTCCCACTGAAAACCACTGGGAAGCACCCAGTCCTGTCTCTCCACACACACACACACACATACTACATACCAATTAGCTTGCTGAGTTATCTGTTGTCTAGCTACGAGTGACGACTCCAGTAACAGCACACACACACTTTGGTGACAGAAATGTTGCATAAAGTAGAGGGCGTCTCGCCTCTGGAGTTTCCTGACGGCCTCGACGATGGTCCTCCCGAGCCATCACCATCATCTTCATCATCTTCATCTTCATTTTCATCTTCATCATCATATGTTCTGTCCACCTATATGTTTACACTGGGGATCAGAGATAAACAGCACTTCAATCCCGTCTATGTCCTGTACATATGGCAAAATTTACAATAAAGTTGACTTTGACTTGACTTCATCATTTTCATCATCTTCTTCTTCTTCGTCATCATCATCTTCATCACTATGATCATCTTCATCAGCATCATCATCATCACCACCACCACCTTCATCATCTTTATCATCCTCATCATCATCTTTATCTTCCCATCATCATCTTCATTTTCATCATCCTCTTCAACATCATCATCCCATCATCATCCTCTTTTAATCTTCATCGCCATCATCATCATCGCAGTCCGCCTGTGCACGCGCACGTCGGGTCTCCGTGGGGGTTGGGCAGGGGGCGGAGTCAGATCCGTGCTGCAGCTGTCCATGGTTGTGTGAAGCCTCAGAGGTTCTGTACTATGCGGCCATAGTCACGCTCCAAGCCTCTAAAACCACGAGCTGCAGGGATCCGTCGGTTTCACGGAGCACCGGAGAACACTGAAAGGTGAGCGCGCCCCTGCACGTCCGCTCCTCTCTCCTCCTCGAGCCTCTGCCCCTTCACCTTGAAGATTAGTGCTGACGATCCATCCCTGGCTGCATCAACACCAGGCCAGGAAGCAAACCAACATGGATGCTGTGCGCTATAGCCGAGCTGCTGCTGATGCTGCTGCTGCTGGTGCTCGCACAGAGATTACGCTGCTAGCATCGAACCCACACACTCCAATCGATCATATACACGCTTTACCACGGGATGCGGCTCGTAACACACAGAAATTTAACACCCTCTCGCCAGTTTGAGGTGAAAATGTGCAAATGCGCTTTTGCAGGGCTTCAAACGCACCGGTGGCCATTCATTCGAGTCAAGATGACACCCAGTGGGATTCAGCAGGGTGGGTTTGTGTGTTTTTTATTTGCAGCATCAGTTCGATGAAGCTCGCTCTCCTGCAGCAGCACCGACTGTGTGGATGTCAGCTGCTGATTTACTGACACCAGCAGACGCAGCTCCTGCCAACATGTCAGTAACTGAATAACCTGCAGGATCATTAACATCGTTTGTGCAATTACACTATAAGAAAATCTGTGAGAGTCAGATTCGGGCAGGAGAAATTTGATTATTCCAGGATTTTGCCCCGTCGCTGCTCTTTGACTTCTTTCCCCCTACATTTCACACAGAGCAGGATGGTTCCATACGTGCACGTACAGGACAGATGTGTCCAGCCGAGGCAGCTGTTGCCTGCAGCCACACAGGCCTCACTTTAGTAAAAGGCCTGCATTATTTTTTTTTTAAACAGATGTATATATCGTGTTAAACAGGCGATTCTAACGATAGGTGTTTCCCTAGAGGTTTTCTTGTAAAGCAAACTGACTTGCAGTGGTTCTAATGGTTCTGTTTCTGTGCCCAGTCTGTGAACTTAAGGCATCATGGCTGAGCATCAGAGGCAACGCTCTCTGTCCACCGCTGGCGAGTCTCTCTACCTCGTGTTGGGAGTCGACAAGATCGCCACATCCGATGACATCAAGAGATCTTACAGGTGAGACGTCCCCCCCCCCCCCCCCCCCCCCCCCCCCCCTCCTCACATGAACTGCCACAGAAAGGTCTGGCCTCACCTTAGGTGACCGTTGTCGTTTTTCCTCCACACAGGAAGCTGGCGCTGAAGTTCCACCCCGACAAGAATCCCGACAATCCAGAAGCGGCAGATAAGTTCAAGGAGATAAACAGCGCCCATGCGATTCTCAACGATCCCACCAAGCGTAATATTTACGACAAATACGGCTCCCTGGGCCTGTATGTGGCCGAGCAGTTTGGAGAAGAGAACGTTAACACTTACTTCGTCCTCTCCAGCTGGTGGGCGAAGGTGAGGCGGGGGGGAAAGACCCGGAGCATTCACCGTTTGCATTTTCCATTCAAACCTGCTTCTCTTATCTTCTCCTCACACAACCATTATCATGTCTCTGCCTCCTCTCATGTCTCTGCTCTCCTGCAGGCTCTGTTCGTGTTCTGCGGCCTGGCCACCGGCTGCTACTTCTGCTGCTGCCTGTGCTGCTGCTGCAACTGCTGCTGTGGAAAATGTAAACCACGGCCTCGGGAGGGCCAGGAACAGGACTTTTACGTGTCCCCCGAGGACCTGGAGGCCCAGCTGCAGTCTGACGAGAGAGGTGATGCAGAACCACCTCCAGTTTCTTAATTTGTCGGGGGGAAACAATGGCGAGCGAGGGGTTAACGCAAACACACTGTTTCTCTTTGTCAAACAGAGGCTGGCGTTGATCCCATAGTGCTGCAGCCGTCGGCAACAGAGACGACCCAGCTAACGGCGGATGGGCACCACTCCTACCACACCGACACTGGCTTCAACTAACCCCCTGTCCCCAGCGATCCTGGCCTGTGGTCCTGCCTGCTTCCCCCCTGCTCCACCTCCGTGAGACGACTGAAAGGGGCGATCCGTCTTTCCACTTCCGATCGGGAGCCATGTTGAGTAGAGGGACTAGTAAGCATGGTCCATGAGAGGAACTAATGAAGTCACATCCCTTACACCCTTTCCTGATTGGTACACCCACTTATTTACCCCCCACTACGATAAGAAAAGAGAAACAACCAAATTATTTGTTTTTTTTAATTTCTTCTTTTGTATTTCTTGGCCTTTAACCACACAGGTCGCCTCCCCCCCCACTCCCCCTCTCCCATACTCTGCATCACGGTGTAGCATGCACTGTTTAACGAAACATAGTCTCCAGATCTTCTGTCATCCTTTGCAGCATTTTTACTTTGCAAGACTCATAATGTAGGTGCATACGTACGTGCAATATGTTCATCTGAGTACAGTTCACCAGGAGGAGGTGCAGTCTACGTGATATTTTCTGCTAAAGGAAGGAGAGCCATGGCTCAGGGAGGTGCTGGTTAGAGAAATGTTTGTTCAGTCCGGTGGTGCCATCATCCGTAAACCTTTCAAGAACAGAGTTGTCTTATGTTTGATTTGAGAATTCCACCCGCCATCCTCCGACCTCCAGTGTGTGTTTGTCTGTGTATCGTCTGCTTCCCCCAGATGTTTTCAATCATGAGGTTTTTAAGGCACACAGCTTTATTTGCAGACACTTTCTAATTTAGTTATTATTATCCACCCGTCGAAGTTTCATTTCAGCCCATTGATCCAGGACATTGACGACTTCCTGTCTTTCCTACAGCACTGAACAGGTTGTTCGGATATTTATCATCAAGGTAAATTTCATATTGATTTATGATCGATTTCCTGTTCTGTGAGATTAACCAGTGTTCACTTTTTGACACATCAGCAGTTAACTCGCGGTTTGTTAAATCGCTGACATTGGATGGATCTCATAGAAAAACACTGATAATGGACATTTTTAATAATTACATTTTTGAATTAGAGGATGACATTTTAACTTTTTGGTGAAGCGTCTCAGTTGTTGGGATCATATGCTGAGCCGCTGCTGCCTTACCCCCCCTGCCCCCGCCCCCGTCCTTTTTTGTTCATAAAAATGTAAAACTATTTTTGAGACGTCTCGTGGAGGCTGATAGACTTAAATTTTATTGATTTTTTTTTTTGTTGCTATATAGAAAAGCTCCAGATAAACCATCTGACTGATCACATGTTAGAAATAACAGATCACTATCAGCAGCCGCCCTGGTTCAGAGGGTGACGTGTTTTTACTCTGAGCTGTCTTAAACAATATTAAGTCGTTAATGTTAGCGGGAAATAAAGTTGAGTGCAGAATATTGACTTGGGGATATTTTAGGTCGGCGGAAATATTCATCACATCATGTTTTTAGTCCTTGTGTTTTGAGCTGAAGTCGGACGACTCTGATATTTTTGTCCGATGCTGTGGTGTTTAGCCTTTTTGACTTTTTCGAACCCATCTTGTAAATCATATCATCCGTGAGCCAGTGCTACAGGCAGCTCAGTAAAATGACTCTAGATTTTTTCATACTACTGAATTTGCATATACTGCAGCACACTTCCACAAATTGCCATGAACACCTTTGTCCGTTTCATAACCGCTAACAATGTGTTTTAATGGTTTACACTTGGTGAGCTCCTGTTGCCCACCCTCTGCTATTAACGGTATGGATGTTGACCTCTGTGGCCCTTGTATGATGTTTCCTGTGACCCTTGATGAAACATAGATGTTCCTGTCATGGCTTTTTCATTAAGATACTGAAAAATGCTACTGTAAATGTTCTAAGTTGAATGCACTGTGTGTTTAAAAAAAAAAAAAAACCTATAATGGATCAATGATCAGGACGTGACTCAATAAAAAGACAACATAGTATATAGTGTAATTATAGTGAAATGGTTATATGATGCATTCTTTTGGGATTTTATTTATTTCATACTTTGTCATGTTTCAAATGATGATTGGCTTTAATTTTACTGGTATGGTGTCGTAATGTAACCATTAAATCTTGCAAGGAATGGTTTAATGGTTCAGGTCGCTTGTACATACACTTGATCCACATAAAGTATAAACTTTAACGTTTATGTTGTAGCATGGTAATTGTGTGTCTGGAAGAAAACAAGTGGATCATTGATCTGATTT